>NC_137883.1:12780268-12917768 GCF_963924005.1 Protomyctophum bolini
AAAAAAAATAAAAAATAAACATGCTGTCTTCCGGACAGCATGGGTCAAACAAAGAAACTCATGGCATGACGAGTCGTCATGCCATGAGTTTGTTTGTTTGTTGGCGTGGGGTTCATTTGTCACTCCGCAGGCGGCCATGTCTCTCCGCTGGGGGAGGGGGAGATATGACAATAATCCAGGAAGCAGCCAATTAGGGAAGTCAGGTTATATAAGAGGAAGATATCAAGCTTTTCCCATAGTTCAGGAAGCCAAAACGAGACCCCACTGGCAGGAAGACCCTGACGTGTGTGTGTGTGGGGGGGGGGGGGGGGGGGTCACAATCACCCACCGCCTGCTTTTCCACCAATCAGGGGAGAGGGGAGGATGGCTGTGTAAAGTCACATCCAACACAGAACCAGAGAAATTCTAAAAGTTCTGCAGGGCTAAATGAGGGTTGGTTTGTTTACTGTACTTCGCTTAAAGCACTGATTCTCAAACATTTTCCTGTCAAGGACACCCCCCCCCCCCCACATCTGACAATATGTTGTGCCAGTCGGATCCCCATACGAGACGTTCAAATGTTTCACGAGGATTCAAAATGTAAAAAAATTTAGTCATTTTTAAATAGCTTGTGTTAAAGTGGTTAAAATGACTTTGATTTGGCTGGGAACTCCCCGGGAACCCCCTCAAGGACCCCAAGTGGGGTCCCTCCAAGACTCCACTTGGCTTAATTCAGACTACTTTTAACTCCCTACAACACCCGTCCTACTCCAGCTATTATCCAACACTTCATCATTCTGACCCTGCACGCATGCATGCACGCACACGCACGCACACACACACACACACACACCTCCTGCAGTCCAGATTTCCCAGGGCGACAGGATAAATAAACACTCACTGGTTGGACAGACAGTGCCAGGCGGGCAATAATGATGTCATGGGTTCACTTAAACACACATGCACGGCGCAGCACGAACGCACGCACACACACACACACACACACACACACACACACACACACACACACACACACACCCATTACCAGCGACAGGACTGTGTGTCTCGGGGGTTGCAGACAGACAGATAATCAAACACCTGCCGAAAGGACACCAAAGATCATCGTGGGAAACAAGCAGCTGGACGTCACACACACACACACACACACACACATACACACGTGCGCGCGCACACGCACACGCACACACACACACACACACACAGACACACACACAAACACAGTGTAACGTTGTAGAGCAACTGAGATGAAAACGTGTTATTATTATTAATAATGACTCGGCTCATTGTGCGTGCAGTTCACGATCTAGAGGCATACAACACTGGGGGTCCCTCCCTGGTCCCTCCCCTGATCTAGAGGCATACAACACTGGGGGTCCCTCCCTGGTCCCTCCCCTGATCTAGAGGCATACAACACTGGGGGTCCCTCCCTGGTCCCTCCCCTGATCTAGAGGCATACAACACTGGGGGTCCCTCCCTGGTCCCTCCCCTGATCTAGAGGCATACAACACTGGGGGTCCCTCCCTGGTCTAGAGGCATACAACACTGGGGGTCCCTCCCTGGCACAAAGTATTTTCAGTCCGCGGGCAAATACATATAGTCATTTGGGGGTCCTTGACATGAAGAAGTTTGAGAACCACTGGGTTTTGCAGTAAAAACTAAAATGGGGCGCCTCACTTCTCTAAACAAACATTGCACTCCATAGACATGGCCTCCACATGACGTCACGTGGGGTGCTTTTTCTTTACGCCATTAAAAGTCCATAGACTTGGCTGCCATATGAAATAATTTCCGAAAGCCAAATGTTATGGGATAGCGCCCCTCAAAAAAAATAAAAGTAAACTAACTCAACTAAACGTTTAGCAGTTTTTGTTTGTACCCTGAACTCTCTCTCTCTCCTGTGTCTTTCTCTCCATCCCTCTCTCTGAGCTGTTTTTCTGATTTGTGCAGCATAATGACACATGGGTGGGGAACAGAGGAACGGCCAAAAAACCAAAATTAAGTCCCTTGCCAAGAGGCGGCTTGGCCGCAGCGCGGGGAAAGGAAGTGGGGGAGTAATGAGAGCTCTTTGGCCCCTGCGCGGCGCAGAGCGGAGCGGCTCTGCACGGCTCTGCTCATTGGCTGAACGCACAGGCCTCCAAATTACAGAGAACAGCACAGAGCTGCCAGCCCTTCTCTCTCTCTCTCTCTCTCTCTCTCTCTCTCTCTCTTCACTCCACCCAAAGCAGCCATCTTACTTCTCCTTCTCTATAGGAGAGACCACTCCTGTGTAGCAAAAACGCTGAATTCCCTTGTCATTTTCATCTCCAAGACCCCCCGGTTTGATATGCATTATTAGACCAGCACGGACCCCCATAACTCTGAGAGTGTCCATTACGGTTCCATTTGTACACTCTCCGAGTTACAGACCTGTGATGTTTGCGATCTGATCTCAAACATTTGAGACTTGATCCAATCGCGACTCCAATCTACAATCCTCAGAGTTAAAGTCCACAAAAGGAACCAAATGGACACCTACGGGTCCATTTGGTTCCATTTGTACACTCCTAGAGTCATACATAACAATATAAATGTGTTATTTTGTGATCACTACAGCCAGTCACAGCAGAGAACACCCTGTGAGTGTGAACCATATGCAGTTGCATTGTTGTCGTTTGAACAACAAACCAACAGAATACAGAAAATGGGTCTATTTGATTTACATTGGAGATATTCTAGAAATGTAATGACTTTGCATTTCTTTGTTTTGTGATTATCGTTGTTGTTTTTATAGCTATCTCCTTGGCACACTGTAAAAACTTGGCGTGTTCAATTTAACAACTAGAGTTAAAATGGCCGTGCACGGAGTCCATTATTTTTGTTAGACGCTCAGGAGTTCATTGGACGCTACGGACTTTGCCGTGTGGCGTTCGGCGTCTCTCTGCTAGTGTTTGTTTTCCGCTGTAAGGAGGCCTCTCTGCCTGCCTGCCTGTCCGCTCGCCTTTTCCTCAAAGACATGAGGTCATATCCTATGCAGCCTTTTCCTCTCCGTGCTAACCCAAACAAGGCAGGAATGCTTGAGAAAGACTGAGGGAGACTCTGTTTCCATGCTCCCTCTATGGGGCTTCTAGGCTGCTTACTTTTAGGCCACTTGGTTCTCAAGCGTTTTCATTTCAAGGACCTCCAGTTTGATATGCATTAAGGCTACGGAACGCTCATTTCATTTCATACCACTTTTTTTGGGCAGTCGTGGTGACATTTCTTTTGAGTCTCTCCTCTCCTCGTGATCAAATAACAGAGTACGGTAGGATTGAGTGAGACAAGGTGACAAGGTGACGAGGCAACAGGAAGTTAAAGATGAACTGAAGTCTTCACAGTTCAACACCCATATCTGCTAGTTTCAAAACAATAGCAACTTTGGAGCATTAAAAACACACATCTTGTATTGGGGGGGGGGGGGGTGTCCCCTGGGTCCACTCTATTTTCAGATGGGTGTCCGCTACCAAATACATGGTGCTTGATTCAGGTTGCTTGACATGAGGAAAGTTTTTTGAACCACTAAATTAACTGCCTGGTCTGTCTAGCTAGGTGACTGTCCGTCTGTCTGTCTGCGTATAAGAATACACCTCCACCTAAATTTAACCTGCGACTAGAGGAAACACTTGTGTGACAGTCGGCCATATGCCAGTTCTCGCACTGGGTCATTCTATCTGCTTGCCTGTGTGTGTGTGTGTGTGTGTGTGTGTGTGTGTGTGTGTGTGTGTGTGTGTGTGTGTGTGTGTGTGTGTGTGTGTGTTTGTGCGTGCGAGCGAGCGAGCGTGTGTGTCTGTGATCTTCTTACATACAGGCACTTCAGGGTCACTCCCTGATGGCACCAGTAGACATGCCACCGACAGACACACACGCACGCACACTACAAGCACCACATATACACACACACACACACACACACACACACACACTACAAGCTCAGAACGCCCCACCAATACCATGTCACATGATGTGACATGCATTTTTACGATGAGGGACAAAAAATAAATATTTCTTTAAATCTTTGGACATATTCACCAAGAATAACATTCCCAAAATAGGGAAGCTGGATTGAGAGCGGTACGTCTGTCTGTGGGTTTTAAAAAATATTAATAAGAGCCCGTGCCTAAATAATAACTACATAACTCCTTTTTCCATTTCCTGAAAAGTAGTGGTTTTGCAGTAACGATATAGGCTACAGACGACCCAGTGATTCCAGTCCCTGACACATGCACTGACCCCTAGGCTTAGACCTTATAGGAGATAATGCAAACCTATATCTTCCCTAGGGAAGATATCAACTCCAGCCCACCAGTGCTATAGCATCACTGTAGTACTGTAGCTTCTAGCCCCTCACTAGTGCTAAGAGAACCATAGTTGTGCTAATGTCTATAACAGAGTGATTATGAATCACACCAATGTTCTACGGTAGACCCGCCTTACCATTTGTCTGATTGACTCCCAGCCAGGCGTATAGTTTTACTGAAGTTAGGTTTAGGCATAGTTTTACTGAGGTTACGGTATAGGTTTAGGCATAGTTGCAACTACTACTGGCCAATCACAGCGGGGCTTCCCCTAGAACTGTGGTGGATCGATCCATAATAAGATAATGCGACGCTGACATCCAAACGGTATCCTGGTTATACAACAAAACGTTACGGACGTAACTACGATCCTGTGAATCCTAAACGACCTGCCAGAAGAAATAAAAGACTATAAGATTCCAAGCCCTGTTCCTTTCCTGGGTGAGGTCCACCCCCTCCTCCTCCAAAGTAGGCCCTAAAGCCCAGCTCCAGCCAAGTCAAGAACCTCCCTCCCTCCCCAGTACCCAACTACCCTCCCCCCTTGGCCGGGGGCCACCAACATCCCTCCCCAGTACCCAACCACCCTCCCCCCCTTTGGCCGGGGGCCACCAACATCCTCCCCCCTTTGGCCGGGGGCCACCAACATCCCACTGCTTTCCTGCTCAGCCCCGGCGGCGCTCGCTGCAGCAGCTCTGTACTCCAGGCTCATGATGACGTGAGCCAAAGCCAGAGAGAGAGAGAGAGAGAGAGAGAGAGAGAGCGCTTTGGAGCCGCTAGCCTGGCAGGCAGCCTAGTTTGCATTTGCGCTTGTCGCTGCTGTCACAGCTAGCTCTTAACTCCTGATGGCCCGAATAACTACTAGCCTCTCGCTTTCCAGGAGGGAGAGGGGGAGAGAGAGAGAGACAGAGAGAGAGCGAGAGAGTAGAAAAAATACATTTCTGACAGCAAATGCACAATGACATTTGTTTGTTTGTTTTGTAAGATAGTTTCCTCTATGTTGCAATGTAACACAGTTGTTTCTACATTTCTTTATTCCCTTTTAATTGCACACACATTGTTTTCGCTTTTCGCTGTTTTGTTACACTTTCGCTGTGGCAATGTAAACGTCTCATGCCAACAGGCCCCTTTGTAATCGAATAAAGAAATCGAGAGAGAGTAGGAGATATAATCCCTCTGGTACATAATCTGTCTGTGGTCTGTCTGGTGTCTTCCATTCACCTACAAAAGGTTGCACAGCAAAAAAGTCCTCTGAGAGTTACAAATAGATCAGTGAACACTATGTGTAATATTTGGGTTACAAACGTAGCCTCGGTTCCCCGAGAGCAGCATGATGCGCGAGAGTCTCGCTACGGATGAAAAGCCTCTCGTTGCTCGTGCTGTACTTCATATTCAGCCGTGTGTCTCTCACCAGAATAATAACATGTTTTTTAAGGCGAAGGACAACACAGCATTGCGCGATGATGAGGCATACATTAGGCTTAACCCTCCTTCCTTCACACCAACCCGCCACCCCTCCCTTTCCTTTCCTGTTTCCCTGTAAATACAGTCTGGAGAGGAGAACATGAAAAGATGAATGGGGTGTATTAAAAGGTCAACGGACCTCTGGGAGGAGAACCAACCGTGCCGTGGTGGGTCGGTCCTAGAGCAGTTTTTCCTCCCCAAACATTTTTTTTGGGGTCTAGTAACTCAAATGGATCGGATCCCTTTAGTTTACGGGTCCATTCGCAGTTCCATTTGTACACTCTCAGAGTTAAGAACCAAACAGCAAGCTTGTAGAAGGAGGAGGACCCACTTTCTAAGACCCCCAGGTCTTGGGGTTTCAACCGTTTTCACCACGTGTCAAAAAATAAATACAAAAAACAAATGTGTCTTTACTTATATCGTCTTCTGTGCGAAGTGGAAACATCATTATGTCCAAAACTGTTCTGCTAACTTTTGCGTGACTATAGTATGATCACGTATATAGCATTAATTTACGGGAAAGAAAACACATAAGTTAAATATTGTTAAAATATGGAGAGAAGAGGTTTGAAGGTTTCTGCCTGGCAGCGTTCATTTAACCCGGCCTGATGGTGGTATGTGTACAAGGGGGACGTAAGGACGTCCCACAAGAAGAGGGAACTGGGAGGTTCTGGTGGGAGGGGGGGAAAGATGGGCTCCACAGCCAGACATTTATGAATGTGCTGCTACCACTGGCTCTCCAGGCTACATTCATTGCACTCACACACGCACGCACGCACGCACGCGCGCGCACACACACACACACACACACACACACACACATACAGAAAAACACAGGGGGTGACAAGAGGAGAGGGGAGGGGAGTGAAGGGGAGGAGGGCGATAACTGTGTGTTCATTTTCTCTATCTGGTTCATCTAGCTAGCACTACTCCAATCTCTGCCCCTAAGAGCGCACACACGCACGCATGGATGGATGTGCGCGCGCACGCACGCACGCACACACACACACACACACACACACACACACACACACACACACACACACGCGGTGGTGCACCCCACCCCCACTGCTAAACAAAGGAGGGGGAAAATGGTCAGTGAACGAACACCAACTGACATAAAACAGGCTTTAAAGTCCTTGTAATGAGAACCATCTGAGCTGCAGCAAAACACACAGAAACACACCAGCCTGGAGCTCTCTCTCTCTCTCTCTCTCTCTGTTCGTCGTGTAAAGTAAAGTTAAGCACATTTACTCAAGTATTGTACAATTTTTAGGTACTTTTACGTCACTTATCGAGTATTTACTTTTTTCACTATAGCCTACTTTATACTTCTACTCCACTACATTACAGAGGCAAATATTGACTTTAATACAAGTACAATAATGTTTTGTTACTACTAGTAATTACTTTAGATTCAAAAGCATATCCCAAATTTGGGATATTACTACTTTTATTTTTGGTGCATCTTGATGTTATTACTTTTGCACAATTAGTCAAAAATCTTAGTACTTCTTCCAACAACTAACTCTCTCTCTCTCGCACGCAGACTCGGAGCAGACACTGGGTAAAGCAGGCAGTGCTGCCGGAGGGAATTATGGCAAATGTGGACATGTAGAACTGAAAAAGGCAGAGAGACCCGATCGTTCCCAATGAGAGGAATTCTAACAGAAATGTCCTCATAGCGGAGAGCACTTGAGTGATGTTAAACCGTATGACGTAGTCTACATTTAAAGCATAACATTCACCATGGCTTCTCCCCGCTGACATACTTCAATGCTGGGGGGGGGGGGGTAACGTATTACATAAGTGACACATTGTATACGGGTTTTATCAAGACATTTACCTATAAGCCTCTAGTCTAAAATATTATTTTAATACCATTATTGTTGAAGTAACACACAGTAACAGAGAGTAGTATGTTACTCTCCCTAGGCTTAACCTAAGAGAGTGCAAGAGCGGTAATTTACTTTGAATTGAAAGTAGTGTATAAAACATATATTTTACATTCCCAACTTCCCAACCACTGCTTCGTTTCTCTCCGGAGAAGAGAGGAGTGCTCGGTCAAAGACACCCAGCCCCTTTCTTGCAGGGGGCCGGGGGTATGGCCACTGTCTCAGAGTCATCACCAAAAGAGGGGGAGTAGTAGGTTGAAAGAAGAGAGAGAGAGGGGGGCGACAGAAGGAAATGGTAGAAGGAGAGATGCAAGGAAGTTAGTGAACAGGAGAAGGAGAGGGGGGGGGGGGGGAAGGAGAGAATAAAAGATAGTTGTTCATGAACAGGAAGTGGAAGGTGCGTTTACCTGAAAGCCCCACAGGGGCAGAGTAGGTCGTTCCTCCAGTGTCAGTGGATGCAGGTCCAGAGTCTGGAGAATCTGACGCAACAGAGACAGAGACATTATGTGTTAAAAGAAGGCTTTTATTTGTCATTTTGTCGTACAGATCATGCCCGAAATAGGCGATCTAAATACAAGCTCACAAATCATGCTTTCACCAAGAACTATAACTACACCTCAAACGATAAGAGTTTTAAAAATTGGTTTAAGTCAAGTAGATGGTTGTGCACACATTGGTCAACTCATAGAGGTGCGTTTCCAACATGCTTGACACTGACCAGAGCTAATCCCCCATAATCCGGGACCAGGAGTGAGGACAGACCCCTGATTTACACACAGACTATGGAATGGGTTTCTACTCAAAAGGCTTTGGGGATCTCAACATCGATATATTACATTAAGGGTGGAAAAAGTGTGCTTGGCTGTTAGCGGTGCGAATGCGACAGTCCTAATACACGCAAACTAGAGTCCTAGTGGGACTATAGTAGCCCCCCCAAGTATAGGCCCCAAGAGTGAAAAAGCCCCAGTGGTGTACTAAAAAGCCGGGTGCTTTGGGAGAAAACTGACCCCAACCCCGTAACCATCATATATCTCGTCTGTGTCAGATGGAAAATTCATATGTCCAAAACTGTTACTTTTCAGGATTCAAATTCAGAAGCAGCTAGCTCAAGCAGATCTGCTATACTTTGTTTTGATGTGACGCTGTAGTATGATCAAGTAGAGCCAAGTAATGCAACACGTGATATGGAGATAAGAGGTCTCTGCCCGGCAGCAACACATTCCGCATACGTATGTGCTAGCAGGGGATAATCTCAACCACCATATTTCTGCCCTATTTCGTGTACATGATTAGAGGAGACATTTGTCACAAATTGTCAAGAAATGACATACAGACAGACAGACTTCCATTGCCATCCTCACAGCCCTGCCGCAAGCGCTAAAAATACAGAGCCATTGTTTTTTGTGTACGTGTGAGTGTGTGTTCGGTTTCCCAAATCATTAATAAGAATCTACAGTTTAGCAGGATATAGTCCATCATAGCCAAAACAATGAAGCCGACAGTCGGGACCGCAAGGCAAGACATGGCAGCTTTGAGAGCGGCATACCGTAATTTCTTTAATGGCCGACCCACAGGCAGTTAAAACAACCTCCCTCCCATCCCCTCCCTCATAGTGGAATAATAATAAACTCCACTGTTAACACTTTGTAATATAAGACTAGTTCCAACTTGATGCCGAGGATTACGTTTTGAGTAAAACCTCGGTACTGTGAACGATGCTGAAAAAACTAAACAAAACACTGTATCCCAAACAGTGTGGGTAGCGGACCAATGTTTATGGGCCACGAGTAGTGAATATACCCCTTTATCAACATTTTCCATAAATTAAGAATTCCTAAAAACACAATGGTAGATCTACAAGCTTGCAGGCACTATTGTTGCTATTGTCACTAGCTTGGGTCCCAGGGAGACGTCAAATGTCTCTTTTGGGTCTCGGGCTGAAAGGTTTAGGAAGCACTGCTGCTGTAGAGAGCATTGGGAGTGTGCTAGCTGAGTATAATAGTGTGCTGCTGCTGGTGGTGTCCTGGTATTCACTAATGATACATTCCATTCACTGCACGTCACCACCTACCATCCTGTAAACCACACTCTCTATGGCACTGCTGGCCACTTTGATTTGATCACGGCGATGCTAGCCTTTAGCTGTTAAATTCCGGACTTTTACTTGGAACAGAGAATTTCTCCATATTGAAGTATTGATACTTTTACTTAAGTAAAGAAATCACACCCATGTGATCTGAGCGGTGCACGCTGTGTGTGACCCCACCACCACCCCCTGCCCAGCCTACCATTCTGTCATTGGCTGTCAGCAGCCGGCCCTGGTCTCCCGGGCAACAGTTCCCAGCTGACCACAGGGGCAAGGGGGCATCAAGCCCCGTTATACTCGGCTGGCGCACAGCGGTGGAAATTAACTAAAGTACATTTACTTGAGTACAGCCACGACGACGCGATGAGTTGTGTAGCCTTATAGATCACAACGAGCTCGTTAGGTTTGAGTCACCAGACAGAGAGTGTACGATTCATGTTCCCCCGGAGCTGAAACAACAAGCTCGTATTCTACGTCTCTCTCGACCGCTGCGATTCCAAGCAGACAGTGTCTGCTTGGACACACATACAGCTCGGCATGCTGCCTGACTGTCACTGAAAACGGTGCCTTTAATTGCTTTATAATAATAAAGGAAACAATTGCTGGCCATGTTCTATTACTAAAAAGCTGGTGAGATGGGGAGGACACCTGTTATGTAATGTAGCAATGATTACTATGGGAATATACAGCTATTTAATACTTATTCTAAAGAAAACCATTGCTCAGTATACAATGCTCTCTCGACCTTACTCTCTCTCTCTCAGTACGTGTACAAGGGCTTTTTCCTCGCTGATACTACAGGTAAAGTGAGTCCTTTCATTCATACCTCCCGTGTTATCCATTAATCACAGTCTTTTCTCTATTTCTCTATTAGCCATGCATGGTTATTTGGAGTGCCATTCTGTTGGGTTAAGAGTGGTACGGAGGGCAAATATTAATACCACAATGATGCATTCATCTGCAGAGGCAGAACAAGTCACGCTGTCGCAGGAAGGATTAACGTGATTGGGACAGGGGTGTTTCCTACATATGTGCCTGGGGGATCAACTCAACTGTCACTTGGACGGTTGGACCCCTACTGCACAGTTCAATTACCCAATTTACATTCTGTCTTATGGTGGTGTCAAGCACCAAAAATAGCAAAACAGCAGAGCTACAAGCTCACGGCGTTGATGAATTGTGAGCTCGTATATAAACTATTTTCAGCGCTCAACACTGCGTCATTATGGACAAAGTATAAAACCCTGTTCCCATGTGCTTGAAATGCCTGCCATTTACTGGCATGTTTAATATTGGCGCCCTGAGAGGGTCCCGAATTTGAATGTGGATATATATATATATATATATATATATATATATATATATATATATATATATATATATATATTGTATTGTACCTTCGGTGTCTCACATAACCCAAAAAGCATCACAAGTGGGAATGAGCATCACTGTGAAGTTTGAGAATCTCTGCCCGACAGACAGACAGACAGACAGAACCCCCTATAAACTATAAAGAGCGACAGCTGCGGCTGTAATGACTTCCTATTGTTTCTGTCCATTGAAAGCCACTTTCTCCTCCTGACTGACTGACTCACAGGCTGCCGGGTTTGACTGGCCATTGTGCTCTTCCTCCACTGATTGTGAGTGCTGGTGGTTGAAGGGGGGGGGGTGAAAACCAAAAGAGACTAAAATAGGCCTGCCCTCCATGGCATGCAAGGAAGAAGTACTCACTTTTTTTTTTACTTAACCACTTAAACCCCAGCATCCGTTACCGTATTACTGTGAGGGGAAACTCTCGCTGAAAATAGACGATCTACAAGCCCACAGTGCGCTCGCAATGCAGATATTTAAGTACAGCACTTGAGTAAATGTACTTGGATTACTATGTGTCGTGCCGTGCGGGGTGGTGGTCTTCCACGGGGCAAGAGGAGGAGGAACTCTTGTAAACAGTTAATGGAGCGCTGGCACGACGCCCTGCGGGAAGCCGCCTTGCTCAACGAGCTCTTCCTCCTCTCCCCCAGCCTGCACGGCGCCCACATATATATACTATCTAGACAGGAAACCCCCCAAATCCAACATACTTCAAAAAGTGACTCAGCCACACTGACATAATATGTTGCATGATGACAATGCATGCCAATTAACCACTTAAGGACTCCCATTATGCTGCTTCCCAAACGTCTAAGGTCGAGACCCAAAAGAGAAATTATTAAACATCCGTTTTATAATTTATGGAATTTATTCGATTTTAACTTTGATTTCTTCATGACATTGCTGGGGGGGGAATCATTGGGTTTTGTTTTTAATTAATTCATCCTTTTTTGCCTTTTTGGGAATGTTTTTTGAAAATGTTTTGAAATAACAAAACAAAAAACTCAAAGGCATAAAAATGTTGCTCGGCAAACCAGTACTCTATGAATGCTGGGGTGACCCACTTAAGCCTATCTACAAGTCTTGTACTTTTTGCTATTTTGGAACTTCTTGGAAAACTTGTTCACAACAACGTGACATTGTGTGAGCCCGCAATAGATTGCACTGAATTGCATTTAGCTTCTTGTAACTGTATTGATTAGAGATTCTTATGGATCTGCCATTTTCACCATTATCAATGTGTGTTTGGGAAACTTTCTGGAAAGTCTTGTACTTGCCTATGTTTGTTTTTAAAAGCAAGGACTCCGGTACTTTAACTCTTTGTCCAAATTTGACCGGGCAACTTTCACTTGTAGTCGAGACCAGGAGTAATCTATCTATACTTTGTACCACACCACCACAGGGGGAATAGGACAGTCAAATGAGATCCGGAGTGGAGGATTGGTGGCTTTCAGAAACAATGGGCTAGTTAAGGATAATGGCTCCTGTCATGATGATCTCACATTGTACAGTGATTGATAGTTGGCTTGAGAGATCAATTGCATGCAGGAAATTGTATGTTTGCCGACACAACTTAACTGAGGCCTTCGACTTGTGTGACAGCAAGCGAGCAACCCAGCGCCTTCAGCCCCGACTCCTCTCTGTATAGATTCATTCGGCTGATAAATAGCTTGTTGGCTCCAGAGATGTGCTTCTGTCTGTCTGCCCGTTCAATCTGTTGTATGATTTGCAATTCTGATTTCCTCTCTAAACAAAAGCTTCTATCTAGGCTACATCCCCCTCCACCCTCACCCCCCAACCCACCTTGTGCATGATGTGTGTGTGTGTGTGTGTGTGTGTGTGTGTGTGTGTGTGTGCACTCGCAACACACACAGCCATTTACACAACAATAGCGACTCCTTCAACACCCCACCCTGTCCCGGCCCCCCCACCAAAACACATTTGTATGCATCGACCCAAAAGCAAAATCTCATTTCCCCGCTTGTGAACAATTCACTTGCTAAATATACAAAAGTACAGACGGCTAAACCAAAAGGCCAGACAACTTAATTTACGTACCCCACACAAACCTATACACCAGTGTGGACCCGCAAATTAATGTAGGCCTATTTGGCCATGGACTCTGCTGTCTGACAATATTTTGTGTCAGGGACCTCCAGTTCCCCCATACAAGATTTTATTCCCTCAAGATTTTAATAAGATTTAAATAGCAGATATACAAGCTTGGAGCTCACAATGCGTTACAGTAGATACAGTAGCCTATATGTTTCAAGTCAAGTGGTTATGGGCCTATAACTCATTTTGCTGGGGAACCCTCCTCAATGGACCCCTGTGGGGTCCACGGACCCCACTTTGAGGACCACCAAGCCCTATACAAACAATAAACATACATAAACACAAATACATTCACACACTATCCTGCCAGTCAGTCAGTCAGCCAGTCAGTCAGTCAGTCAGTCTCTAGCTTGGTATCTCAACTAGGTGCTATGTGGGCCTGGCTGCCAGCCATGGCTGCCATGCTATAACTGCCCCCGCCAGTCAGGCGTGCCACTACACTGCTATCATAAATCACAACACAACATGGAGCCGTTTCCACCATCAGACACCCTCCATGCACGCGCACCTCACGCAGAGAGAGAGAGAGAGAGAGAGAGAGAGAGAGAGACAGAGACAGAGACAGACAGACAGTGAGAGAGAGAGAGAGAGAGAGAGAGAGAGAGAGAGAGAGAGAGAGAGAGAGAGAGAGAGAGAGAGAGAGAATCATCCCATCGTTTTACAAGACCCTTCACTGACTCCAAAGTCCTCCTTCAGTTTTATTTTGAAGTATACAGTCGTGTTTGCTTTAACATACCCAACTTTAATATACCCAATAATATATATTGGTGTCCATGTTATAAAATGTATAAATAAATACAAACTGATCCAACTCACCGGGTGGTTTAAGAAAGTCCATGGGGTAGCGTGAGTACGGTGGAGGGGGAGACTCTGCATGGGGAAGGGGGGTTGGGGGACAGACAGGGAGGAAGGAGAGACTGATGAGAAGAAGAGACAAAAAAACACGCGAAAAGATCGAAACTTACGATAACAGTTGGCATTCTTTTGGTAGAGAGAGAGAGAGAGAAAGAGAGAGAGAGGCAGGGCGGTCGGGCGGCTATTGCCTTTCATTTGGCAGGCAGATAAACAGGGGGGCGCCTGGCGCCAGCACAGCCCTATCAGCGTCTAGGGCAGACTACTGAGAGATACGGGCCTCTTTTTGGCCACTGCATGCATGGTGGAAGAAGTATACTCGGATGTTTTTACTTTTAAGTAAAAGAAAGAAAGAAAGGGGGAAAGTATCAATAGCCTGGCCACGATTCATGTAGACTTTAAAGGGCCTGTTAGGCGGCCTATTGAAACATTTTACTTGCGTAAAGGTATAGCGACAAAAAGTAGCATATTTGCATCAAAATGTAGCCTATACTACTTGAAATTAGCATAACATCTACTAGCTACAATTAAGCTCACAACCTCGTGTGATTGTAGGCTATTGGCTATAGAATAGCTTAAATGTAAATGAAAAATAGCCTAAATGTAAAAAGTGGTAGGCCTATTGTATAACTAAAGGCCAAATACATTACTTGTATGCTACTTGAGCATGCATGTACTTTATTAGGCTACTTTCCACCAGTGCTTTTTGGCTCAGGACAACGCGCACGCACACACACACACACACACACGTAGCCTGCACTTAGTTCACGATGGAAACACTCACCATGCAGTCACTGCAATGGCCCTAGCTATCTGAGTCGTTGAACTTTGGAAAAGAATTGTGAAATGATAAAAACACAATGCAAGGCTTTGCAAAGTGGACCCTCTGAAAGCCATCGAAGAGGTTACACATGTATAGCCCAATATATTCTGAGTTCCTAGGCCAGTAGGCCTATACTAATAGCTTTGACGTTGAGCCAGTCATTCCCAAACAAAACATGACGTCAAGGATTTTTTAAATCATCACCAACATATTATAATTTAGGGCTCGTGGTCTTCTATTACAGACACGTTTCTGTGTCACTAGTAGGCCTACTATGTTTATTTATTGTTAATTGTTGTGAATGAGAACTCGAATGAACTCCATGTTTGACAACACTGTATCTGATATAATGATGTTATTACATGACACTGTCGCCCGACACCACGTGACCCTACATGGAAACTGAAGATGGTGTTATTGTCATTTCAATTAATCTAATTGCAAGGAGTGCTTGACACGTGGTTTGACAGTGTATAGCAGCCTGACTGTACCTGATTTAATATGATGCAACAGCCAACAAATAATGACATTTTATTTGCTTTTTCCCCCAGTTATTATATAATTATAGTTCTGGTTATAACGCCATGGACCAGAGATAATATCATTCCAGACTGACTCACCTAGTTCACAAAGCCTGCTCATGTGGTGCGGGTTGCAGCAAACTAGCTCTGGGTTGGTTTTCCCATAGGATTCACAGCAAGATAACCTCTTCAGTTCGGAGGTATGCCTGAGGTCGGGCCACCGGAACACCTTGGAGAGCAGCAGCGGGAGGGAATAAGACTGTTGACCCACTTTGGCGTCCACTTTGCCGGGCAGGAGCAAGCAGGGGCTCCGGGCGCCCCCCTTGGACTCCACCGCCTGTAGCAGCACCTCCAACTGCTTCTCCTTTATCTTTTTGAGTATCGAGTGGGTCAACGCCTTCAGTTCGGCCTCCGACCCGGCGTTGGACTTGGCGACCTTTGCCGTTTTGCCCATGCAGCAGCCCCCGGATGATCCATGCGATCCCCTGCTGCTACAGTCCGCCTCACCGGCGTCGCCCTCGGCGGGCGCGCGGCTCCTCCAGAGTCGCCGGACGAGCCCCGATCGTTTGGTCCTGAACATGCGGGACGAAAAGAGGGTTTCCCGGCTAAAAAACGAGCATCGTGTCCGCGAATCATGAAGATTCCGGGATCCGAGTCCAGGCAGGAATAAGCAGCCTGAGATAATATGGTGGAAAAGCCGTGTGCAGGGGAAGCAGAGGCAATCCGTAGCATGCGCCAGTCTCTGTTGCCTAGGCTATAGCCTACTCCTAAAACCTAGAGCTGGTAAAACACTGCCACGGTGCATATGACAGTCAGATCTCATTTAGGGAGCGAATAACCATCACCTAAATGTATTTTTTAAGACTCACAATAGCAGCTTACAAATGTGTATGACGGTTTTCAATGCAAAGACATTTGGTACACCACAGCAGCAGATAGGTTATACGTGTTATATATGTATTCATTTGGTAGGCTAGTGATGAGCTTGCTTCGAGCTAACCTACATATACCATGCCGATATACTTAAGTAATATGGTTTAGGATTAACATGGTAAAAATAGCATATATAATGGTGCAGTATAAATAGACGTGTGCGTTTGTCTGGTATGATGGAATAAAAGGCTCGGCAGCCTGGGCGATACAACAATTATTCCGTGAAAAGCAAAACTCGCCTCTGTCTTCAAGAGCATAATCCACACAAAAAAAATCCCCGGTCCAACCACTCGGTATTGCACAGACTATAGGTTTGGCGAATTGTATCCCTTATTATATCATCTAAAATGTGACATATGTGCATTCTACATAGGAGATATGGTGGGGCTTCGAAAATATTTGAACCTAGAATTCGGGGGGCCTCGTTCAGAGTAGACGCGGATCCAAAAAGAAAAAGCCACACCAAAATCCTGAAGTGATCCACCGAGGTGCCGGACGGAATAATCTAACCCTAGTTGCAATGTACTTGCGTTTTAACCCGTTGCGTTATTATAGCCTGCCTGATACGTCCAATGCAGCGGTTGTTTTTTTTTCAACCAGAAAAAGAAATCCCGTGCCAAATTAATCCAATTGTATGCTTTTTTCCCTCTTCTTCTCCTGTGTCTTCTTCAATGCGAGCAGCAGCAGAGCAGGAACGCCAGCTGTGTAGCGACACTAGAAGTGATGTGATCTCGGCGGAAAGCAGTCTGCATATGACTGTATATGGTTCCACCGTGCCCTTGTTGCGTTGCGTCTGTGTCTGTGTCGCTGCGCGCTCTCTCTCTCTCTAGTCCAGACCGTCTCTCTCTCTCTGACTGACTGACTCCCCTCCGGCTCTCGCTCTCCTCTCCGCATTGGCGCGCCCGGTCACGTGGGGTGTCTAGACACCCTGTCGCTTAAAAAAATGTGATTGTGTTGCGCAAACAAGAGATCAAGTAACCCTACAGGCTCACAGGCAAAACGTTTTTTTGTTTTTTTTTTAGAGAGAGGAAAGTTAGATTGTCAGGAACAAATTACAAAATATATAACTTTACAGAGTAAAGTTTAAGAAAGGACAACAATATTGAGACATTTCTGGGAATGAGTGATTTGATAGAAAACCTAGAAACATGCTTCTCACCCATAGGCCTACTGTATAACCAATATTTATTTGACCAATAAGGAGTCATTCTGACTCAATAAGACCCGCATGTTGACATTATCAGGCTGGACTAAACAGTGCTATAAGCAGTGGTTCTCCAACTTGTGCATGTGTGTGTATTTCAAGGACCCAATACTATTACTGACAGTGCCTACAAATGGAACCATGCGGACCCTTCTCAGAGTTACAGACCTGGCTGTAAGGGTCCATTTGGAACCCCTGACCAGAGGGTATAAAGCCATGCACCGTCCATTAAAGCCACTTTGAGAGGGAACGCTAGTGGTCTAATGATTGAATATGGGGAACTTGTGCATGCACTCACCAGAACCCTTGTGTTTAATTAGGTTTGATCTGTAAACATTTCACAACACAAGATTGTATCATTATTATAATGAACAACCTCACATTTGGTTTGGTTCTAGCCTGTAATTGGTGCATTGCATGACAAGACCCAGTGCTGCCGCCCTCTGGCCAAAGAGACAATGAGCGTCCACTCATTCATTGGGTTTTGACTAGTCTGTCACCTCGTGTATATTCTAATGAGCGTGAGACAATAGAAATCCATTTCCGTTCGGGATAATGAGACGTCAGTTGTTTTAAATGAAAGACATATAAATGCAGCTTACCTTACGTTCCATGGCTTTTTTATAACCAATTTAAAGTAGCAAAAGTATTTTTAAAGTCTGTCTTTTCTTAAAGTTCCTACACAGCATATTTGTATGTCATTAAATGTTCTGATGAATTGAAAATAAGGGACCACAATGTAAACAAGGCTTTTAGTGCTTATATATATATCCTCTTAGCAGAACTTGGACTGTTCTTTCCTGTGCTGATTCTACAAACAGTTAATTAAATGTATATCAAACATTTTGGTTAACTCTGCAGATTTCGATTGATTTGGGTTGTGATGTATATAGCCTAGGCTATGCCATGCCAGCAAGATGATAAAAAACATTCCCTTGAAATTACTTACAGCCAATAAAAAAATAGCTATATGGCTGACACAATCCATATAGGCCTATATAGCAATATCGCATTTCAGTCAATTATGTCAAAACAAAGTGAACGGGACAGGAGATATATAGGCGAGGAATGCCTCTGGCCCAATTGTGTTCTCTCTGCTCTCTCTCTCTCTCTCTCTCTCTCTCAGGCTCTATACTAGACACGTCTAGATAGAAGACAGACAGTAGGTTATGGGAGGCGTATATGTTAATGTGGGCTCCAGTGTGTCGCCGCGGGGCAGACGGCAGAGGGGATGGGGTGATGGTAATGATAATGGGGAGAAGAGATGTGCATGTGCTCCTCTGGTCCGCCAGTCAATAGCTCAGCTCCATTGTTACAGGACTCCCCACTGGCGCCGCGAGCAGCACCGTGCCGCCACCACCATGCATGCAACAGCCAATGCATGCATGCTGCAACAGCCATTGCAATTGCAGCGCGTTCTGCCGGCCTAACGGTGTTGATCAACTCTTGCAAAAAACTCCAATACAATGTGCAAACACACAGCAGCAAGATTGGTTGCTGTGTGTTTGCGACAAACGGTTAGCCAGTGGAATACAACCACCCTAAGGACTATTATAGGCTGGCTACTATCTGTAGTAGGCTACCAAGTACAGTAGCCTACCTAGACCTACTGCATGTAAACAGAGTTGCTACCTTTAAACACATTTTCAATCTGAGTTTGAGTGGTGCAACCACTCCCTTATACGGAGCTATGTGTGTGTGTGTGTGTGTGTGTGTGTGTGTGTGTGGTCTGAGCACGAAAACAGCATGGTTGTTTTGCACCACCTGTGCGCAATTTTGCATTTTTGTTTTTTGCATTTTGCGCAACCTAACACACACGCACATTATATTAACTGGTGATTTCGGGTGTGCCAGTACAGTTGCAGTTACAGTACAGTAGAGGGTTTAAAAAATATATATATATAGGCCTAGGCTACTATTTAATAATAGGTTCTCAGATTGGTCCCAAAGTGACTGCAATGTGACTAGCTGTTTACAAACTGTTGCAGCCGTATACTTTCCCCATTTTCAACAGTTATAGTTCTTATTATATTTTGACACTTTCTTTGGCAATGTAAACGCATGTTTTCTCATGCCAGTAAAGCTCCTTTGAATTGAATGGAATTGAATAGAACAAGCTATCACTAATCAGGGGCCACGGTGGTACAGTTGGTAGTCCGTTGCTCTCCCCATGTCCCCCATATATGGGGACTAGGTTGGTGGAGGGTGTGTAGAGCCCAGGATCACATTAGATGATTGACACAGGGGTGAAAAATGGGTTACAAAATCGTGGGATAAAAAAAAAAGAAGAAGCTATCAGCCTATCACTAATCTGGCTCAATATCAGACAAAATGAATCCGTTGCAGCGGCTAGGCTGTGGTTCTCAAACATTTTCATGATAACCCCCAAATTGATCTGTATTTGGCACTGTGGACCCTCATTCGAGAATAATTTGGTTCATTGTGTTGCTGGGGGGGGGGGGCAGAGTAAGGCCAAAAAAAGTTTGCAGAAGGGAAATGTGCCGCAGTTTACTTGTACAATGCATAGCCTGCATGCTAATATGACAAGCCAACATTATTAGACTGCTCAACAATTGTTTTGATTGATTGATTGAAATATGTATTAACAGTTTGCAGAATTACAGTACATTTCAAGCACAACTCAATACAAAGACTGTTAACTGTGAGTGGACGACCCAATAAAGCATTACACTTGTTTACAAGAGGGTCCACCTTGTTCAAATCATCAAAACATTTAGAGACGTACAAATAGACACTTCTATACAGCCAAGGAAGTATTTAGACAGATACATGGGTATCTTGGTGGTGTATCGAATCATGTGGACCAGAGTCCAGACCCATTGCAAGATGCTGTACTCTGTCGTCGACCCTAAGCCATTCCAGCCTGTCAAAGTGGGCAGGGGTGAGGTGGGTTTGGGGGTGAGGCCAAGTAGTAGCTGACGCACCCCCCACATGGAAATATAAATTGCATACGCTATATAGACATATATTTCCAATTTATCCACATATATATGAACCTGAATATGGCATATATATGCAGCATAGGCACAACATATTTAAAATAACATAGCACCACCATTAGCTTTTTCATGTCGCGCACCCCCTAGAAGGCGTTCGCGCACCTCAAGGGGTGCACGCACCAGTTTAGGGAACCACTGCTGTAAAGGGATCTTGTTCTTTGGTTGACTTTTTTGATTACGTTGGTGGCCATTTTATCACCGGAAGGATTAGCCTCCAGGATGGAACCTATAGGTAATTTCATCTTTTCGTGTGATAATATTGTCACCCACTCTAACCAAGAAGCCATCTGCCTTGCTGAGATTACTATTTGATCCAAAGAGAATGCATTCAGTTTTTCCCAGGTGTAAGATAGTTTGTTATCAGCGAGCCAGGTGCAGATTCTACCGAGTTCAGAGCCTTTTCAACCTGCAGTTTGTTCCTGTCCGAGACCAGCAGTGCTGAGTCATCTGCGAACAGGAACAAGTTGCAGTCACAAGCTGATGTCATGTCGTTTACATATATTAGGAACAGTAAAGGCCCTATGCTTCCTTGTGGAACACCACAGCTCACTGGGAGGGGGGACAGTGTTCCGTTCACCTCCACAATCTGTTCTCTCCCCTCCAGGTAGGATTGCATCCAGCTCACTGATGTGCAACAAAACCAATTGCTTTTAGCTTGTTAACCAGTATGGAGTGGTTCACTGTGTCAAGCCTTTTGGAGGTCCAGCTTGACCATGCCGCAGTATTTGCCAGCATCCACCATTTGCAAATGGTGGATGGTGCAGAAATAAAAGCCTGGGTACCCCCAGAATAGATGAGTTAATACATCATTTAACTGAAATATTAAGAGGTTTTTAATACCTCCAAATAAAAAAATAATAGATCATTACTTACGTATAGCCTATAGGCTACTTACGCCAGTTCTCTCCAGTTGGTTCCAGGTCATCTTCATGGTCTTGGTGTCTTTTACCAATATTTATCTGTGGTGGAGTCAAACAATATGAAATGCATCAACTCCTCCAATTCCTTTTTTTGAGGGGCACTAGCACCTCCTATACAGCTTTTGTCCACACACGTCTTATATTTGCCATTGACAATGAAAGCAGAAATGACGTCATATATAGACGAGCAAATCGGCTAAACAATCACATAAATTCAGCTGTTCATGAGATAATGTATGATGATGATTTATACTAGTGATAAGAGCGCTGCTCACTTCACACAGGTAACTATGGAATCGTGCGTTTTTCATCACTCAAAATCCCCATACACATGGGGAAAGCCTGCATATTGCAGAGGAATAGTAAGAGTGGCGACACTGGAACTATCCCATTGAGATAGAATGAGCACTTCCGCATTCACTTCACACAGGTGTGACCGAAGGTCACAGCTAACTATGGAATCGTGCGTTTTTCATCACTCAAAATCCCCATACACATCCGCATACACACGGGGAAAGCCTGCATATTGGAGAGGAATAGTAAGAGTGGCGACACTGGAACTATCCCATTGAGATAGAATGAGCACTTCCGCATTCCATTGACACAATGGGAGTCAACGCTAGTAGACTTAACAGTCTTTAGTAGTCTTAATAGTAAGAGAGTTCGCCACTCTCTTACTATTCCACTCAGATTGTGCCGAGTGGAATTGGGGGGGTCCACAGTTCAAATATGATTAATTTTAGTCATGATGAATTCCAAGTATGAAAGTATTCTGAGGCACCCACTTTGAGAAACCCTGGTCTACACTACAGTATGAATGTCTACAGTATGCATAAAGGAACAAAGAATAGATCAACCATCTGGCACTGCTATTCTATGAAGGTAGGTGGACACACACACACACACACACACACACACACTCTTTGTTCACGCAGCCTTTCCATAACCTACCAATGACCCTGAGCTGAAAATGGGCCATTCTTTATATGAAATTGCATCAATTATATTGTCCTTGAGAATGGCAAAATTTCAGCCACGAAAAATCAATACAATGGAGACGAGAGGCACGGAATTCTCTCAGGGAAATGGGAGCTCCACACACAGACACAGAGGGTCCCTTTGTACCAGCGACGGGAGTCTCTAAGTGCTTTCCTGCCTCCATTTATGCTCGCTGACTGTCCTGCCTACAGCTATTATCATAACAGGAAATATATATGTAATAGTCATATTCAATATACACTTTCATTTATGGGTTAAATAATGGAAGAAGCAATTTAAATAAAAATATAGCTTTTCAAAAATAACGATAATAGCCGATCTATACGAGCTCACAATGAGACCGCAACACGTTGTCCCGTTTACACCATTGTCCGACAAAGGACGATGAAATAGGGCTTATACGGAAAGTCAGACTATAAACAAATCTATTCCAATTTGTTCACGTTTTGTTGATACATAAAACAATTATACAAAAAGAAAATGTTATTTGATTAACCGAAAGAGTAATCGGTAGAATAACTGCTAAGAAGACGATTGATGTGCTCAGGTGTCAGGAGCAGTTGAACACTGGGAGATACAGTACGTCCTCCCGGTGGGGGCTCCTCACTGGCAGGCGAGTCAGCAGGATACAACAGCAGTGACAGCAAACTGGCATAACAAAGAATAAAAGTGGGTAAAAAGCAACGACAAAAAAAAACCAAAACACAGATATATAGTAACATGGGGCCGTATTTTCACCAGTGTTATACATACCCTACCCTTTAACCCTTATCTATACCCCTTATCCCTAAATGTCTTTGCCTTTTTCACCATTTGGATTTTTTTTTAATAGTTCAAATAGACAATCTACAAGCTCACAACATGTCGATGTAGATCGGCTAGTTGAACAATTTTAAAATGTTTTCAAAATAGTAAATAAAAGTTTAGGAATAAGGGGTATAGCATGGCGAAACTAGGGCACATAAAGTATACAATAAGAGGTGCGTGTTGGATAGAAAGCTCATGTCCAAAAATGACTTTTCAGGATAAAAAAAATAAAAGAAGCTAAACTTCTAAACTAGAAGCTATGTGCCCACCCAAGCGAGGTGTCAGCGAGACAAGCGCGTGCTCCATGCCAAGCAGTGTGATGTCAGACTCAACACGCCTGCCTTGTTTTAAAAAAAAAAGTTAAACTGCTGCGACTTCGTCAGCCTACAACACGTTAGGAGTCAGAACGATGACAGATGACCAGCATCCGGAGCCATCTGTAAAAAAAAAAAAGTAGGCCCACAAACGTTTCCTGAACTCATCTGATAGATTATGCACATAAATGGAAATGTGACAAAGTGGTTATTGAAACCGATATTTTATTTGTTGACCCCTATATTCAAAGATCACAATGTGATATTGCACAGAATAACAGAAAGCCATCTTACACGTTGAAGGAAGAGTCTGTGTAGAATATTAATAATAACAATCTGTAAAGTCTCTGCTGTTAAACTGAAAGTTCTGGTGGGGAGGGGAGGGGCAGGGGGACTACCAAAAAACAAACAAAACAAAACATACATCAAAATAAATAATTTCATAGAAAAAGTCTCCAGTTATACATGCAAGTAAAGTGGCTACCTAAGCAGACAAACATGACCGTACACAACAGGACAATTGGTTTCCTCCTCATTTAAGTACGCATCCTTGCCCCATAGTGAAAACGCAGTTCAAAGGTCAATCAAGTAGGCCAAAAAAGTCGCATGAACTGATCAAACAAACATACATTGATCAATGATTTAACAGGTATGCAATTAAAGCCGCTATTTGTCCCGTCAATTGAATTAACAGAACACTCGCATCTCATAAAATCTGGTACTTTTCTCTTTGACCTGTTTTTTTTTTAACTCCAGTTCAAGACAAAAACGCATTTTAAACAAAACCAAAAAAAGGAATAGGGGCTTATATGTGAAGTTAACTCACAGTACCTAAAAAACTTGCAATATTACAGAAGCCGTCCATGAAATAGATCCAGTATTAATAACAGTAATCCAGTAGCTGTGAACGACCAGTTCACCCAAAGCTAACGGATTCCAGCACTTAGATCATAGTTTAACAACTTAAATCCCATATACTTTGTCGAACTGACAAATTTGTGAAAATAGCCAATCTATAAGCTCACAACGCATCACACATCTAGACTGTTTTGATCTTATATACCGGCTTTTTTCACTATTTAAAAAAAAGATGTTGATAATCACATGAGCCCCAAGAACATCTGACTGTGATCTGCCCAGGGGCCTTCGCACCACACGCTCAACTTTGCAAACGACCGCGGTTTTGACGGGCTAGACTGGAGCCTCCACCAGTGTGGAAAAGATCACAGTTCTGAGTTCTGCTGATACGGGGGGAAGAGGGAGGGAGAAAATGTTAAGAGGTTGTGCTGAATTATTTCATAAAAAAACAATAATAATAATAATAATAATCAGCAAACTGTACAAGGTTGAGGCACTTTCAAAGCAGCGTGCACAGAGGATGGTTAATGTACGTTTATGTACAGATGCATATGCGCCCACACACGCACGCAGCACACACAAACACACACGCGTGCGCACACACACACACACACACACACACACACACACACACACACACACACACAGTAGAGCCCGACTGATGCCAGATCTTTGGGTCCGATGCTGACCCTGATTTCGGAGATTCCTAGTCCACCGATTAACAATGTTTTGACCAATATTTTGTGTAAAAAAAAGAAAAGAAAAGGCCTTATTACACAAAAAGAAAATCTATTATGCTATCTATTAATCTACGCTATTACTTTTCTTTCGTAAAAAATAGGGACGCCAGGTTTAAAGTGGCTAAAATTTGGGGTAATAATCTCATCCAAAAACTCAAATAATGTCCGTTATCAGCCAGACCTTGGCTCTCTCACACACGTGCGTGTACACACACACACACACACACACACACACACACACACACACACACACACACACACACCTAAATGGATTTGGACATCCCCATCAGGAGGAGGAGTCCATGCTGAAGAGCTGGATGCCCTGCGGGCTCCAGTGGAGACCCACTCCCGAGTTGAAGACCAGGGACCACACATAGGGGATGAAGAAGTCCTCTGGCTGGTCCTCCTCCACGTACTTGAACTTCAACTCCGGGAACTTCTAAACGAGACACACACACGCACAGAGAGAGAGAGAGAGAGAGAAGGGAGACAGAGACACACGGTCATAATTCAAAATCCACCCGTAGCACGATACATGTCGTATCGTGGCCTCTGTATCGTGACGCGCAACGATTGTGAGGTTGTAGGCAATACCGAGCCATAATCGGTGTCATTTTTTCATTTTAGCTATATCTATATATATATATATAAGTTAGTAACATAGGTTTTTCATTAAACTCTTTGGATTTAGAACAGTGTAGTTCTCAAAAATGGCAGATATACAAGAACGTTTTTGAAGTGTTGAATCATTTTCGAAGCAAAAAACCCCCACTGATTTAGGAGGCATTGGTAGAATGGGCCTCAGGTCTGAATGGGTTAATAGGAGGTGATGTAATTCCATCTCAGTGGAAAAGGTAAAGGTGCTTAAAGCTGCCGCTTGGGAACAGGTGTCATCCCGCAGCCTGACCCCTGACCTTTATAACGAGCTGGATAACCAGTGTAAAGAACATGGACTGGTCGTCCCGGTGACATCAGTCTAACAGTTAAAAAGAATCAGTACATTGAAACTATAAACACTATATTCTGTCTACAGAACATGCTATCTAAATTACATTTTTAGCATTTGCATAAATAAGCCTGCAGCAAGGTCGTCGAGGCTAGGGCAAGTGCTACATTTTAGTGCAGTAATAATATGAACCACGGTCCAGTTTCTTTTGGTGTCTTACGATCCCTAAGGGATGGGTATTCTTGACGACAAGGCGAAAATAAAGATTCATTCATACATTCGCCTGACGCTCCGATAAGCCACTGTTCTATTTTCCAGGCGTTGCCGCATCGCTGCGACCCGGTGTGTGTTGGGCTTCAGAGAGCCCTATAGGAATCGTTAAATGAGAACCGTTAAGGAATCGGACTGCTAGGAGGGTATCGTTGCGGAAATATCCCAACCCTAGCTATACGTATATATAATATTTTTAGATTATTCCAAAGGATTTTACAAACAAATAAATAAACAAATAAATAAATAAATACATGAAATAGACAATGTCATAAAAACATTTATCTAAAGAATTTCATGAATAAATTAAAATCTAAGAAATTACATACATTAAAAACACAATAATAAAAAACATTTTAAGAAGTTGTGTAAAAAAAAAACATTTGTACACTCAAGAGTTATGGTGGTCCTTGAAATGTAAAAAGTGTGACATAGCGCGTCGTCCCATGAAGAATAAATGAGTGCTCGAGGCAGCCCATTACGGAGTCGACTGCAGCCAGACAATCAGCATGACTCAGACACAGACAGCAGCCCTACGGGGGGGGGGGGGGGGGGACTCGGGGGCCATATGCCATACGACTACCGAGGTGAGACCACCCACGTGACCACCTGGCCCTCCCAGACAATAAAGAAGCACGCTTATTATCTGGCGCTGTGCTGGGTCGATGCGTGTGTGCTGCTGGGTGTGCAGCCCCGCCTATACACTGTATTAAAAGGTTTGGACCATATATCAGCCGCGCTTTCACTTTTGCGACGACACTACTGGCAACGGCAATTATGGCTATTAATACTGGTAAAGTCAATTGTGTCTGATAGACACTTTGTGTAGACCCGTTCTCTCACTACTGCCTTCACTAGGGGTGGGAGAAAAATCGATTCACTCAAATATCGGGATTTTTAATGCTAAGATTACAAAGAAAGATTCATGTCAGAAAGACTGACTGATGCATTGAAGTGTATGATTCAACTTGTCATGGTTTATATTGTTTAAAAGGTATATAATTGTTTTAAAGGACCTACAACATGAAATTCAACTTTTCCCATTGTTTTGTGTTTTTTTGGGCTCCCCTAGAGGTCTTCTATCCCCACAAATACCCAAATTCAATCAGGCTTTCTTATCGTATTTGCGATTATATGTACAGTGGTCGACTTTGTATAATCCCTCCCCCTCTTCAGTTCCAAATGAGCATTTCTCTTTGGAGACTGTGGGAGGTGGGTGGGCATTATTATAATAAGTCAAATATGTGGGAGGGGGTAGCTGGGATGAGGGTGTGGCAGAGAAAATACACAGCGCCCACACCACATCAGGACATTGTGGTACTGCAGCTAAAACTGTGTTAGAAGAAGCCAGACAGAAATGACATGGACTGGTTATATCAGAGATTTAGGCTCAAACCATTAGAAATACATTTGAGGGACATAAACAATATGACATTAAATAAAATACAGTTGCAGATCGTTGTAGATCCTTTAAAATGTTCTAGTATTTAAAAGAAAAGGAACAAAAATAATAATATTGAATCGCAAGAATTGTTTAATCGCAATATAAATAGACTCGGCACCCTAGGTATCAAGAGCATATCGAATAGGGAGGTAATTGAATCGTCCCACCATAGCCTTCACCCATTAAAAAGTCATTTTAGATTTTAGCTATATATATATAGCAACATAAGTTTTTGAGGGGTGCCAAACCGATGAGTGACTGTGTGTGTATGTCTGAGTACGTCCAAGTACGACCATTGAACCTGTACCCAATAATGCCCACAGCGTCGTCACACTTCTGATGCTTTCGAATTTGAATCCTGTTATGTCCTCTTATGTCCAAACTGTTTTGAACATGAGCGGTTTCCACATGACAGAGACGATATACTTAGTTGTCTTAGTTGACCTTGGTGCGCTCCTTTTTCCCCTTCACCCAATAAAATCTCTCCGCCGAAAATAGCCAATGCAAAAGCTCATGTTCAATCCATAATATGGACGTGATGTATTACCCAACGCATTTAAGCCTAATTCATACTTTGACGTTTTAGAAACGGAGTATAACGTCTTGTCCAGAAGCATGTAGATCTGCTACACACATACACACACACACACACACACACACACACAAGTGCATGCATGCGTGCACACAATCGTACGACGAGAGCATAAATTAGCGGAGACAGACGCCTTACAGCCAGCCGCCACGTATAAAACATGAACCACGTGCTGAAACAGGCAATTAAATAAAGAGAGCAGGGGAGAGGAGCGGAGGGAGAGAGAGCCCACTGATTAATGGACGGAGCGCCCGGACGTCGAGCCGGCGCGCCGTCCCGCCAGGAGGGGTGGCTATCGGTGTAACGAGGCACGCTGGCAGATTTATGCCCCCCTCCCAGGTCACTGTGCGCAGCCTGGTGACAAAGCGTCCCGACGCACGTCTCCCGTCCCCCACGTCTCCCGTCCCCATCTCCTTGAAATGTCCTTTACGTGTGAACATGTGGGCACGAATGGAGCACACACTGAAGACCCTAGCGTTAATGCTAATGAGGATCACAGGGCTCGTGTGCCAGTGGCTCTCTCTCCGTCTCCCTCGCTCTATTCTACGGTATATATTGTCGCTGTTGTAGGGGCGGACACCTCTCATCTCTGCATCTCAAAAGTGGCAGATCCACAAGCTCCAGGATGCAAGGCGAAGCGGCCCGTCTTGAGAACCACTGTTTCAGACATTTACTGCATTAGGGTGTTAGCAGACTTTCCTCCTCTGAGATGAGAAAAGGCTGGTGTACGAGACGAACATGTTATATCTAGCACGTCTGCCGTGCATGGAGGTGGTCTCCTTACTCTTCCACTGAGACATTGGTTGAGTACTTGGTCCACCACAGCATAGGGGTGTGTGTGTGTGTGTGTGTGTGTGTGTGTGTGTGTGTCTGCGCGTGTGTGTGTGTGTGTGTGTGCGTACATGCATGTGTGGGCATTCACAGAATAGTCAAATATTTGATTATGAAAACACTATTTGACAGGGTATATCAATGATATTTTTATATAAGTTATTTTTGTATTTTTCTCTACAGCAGACATGCAGCTGTGTAGTGAGCTCTGGTGTTGGTAGTTCTCCAACTTAAGTACTAATGCATTCATGGTTGATTCGTTTTCATATCATCATATAGGCCTACTGTACAGTTCTGCCGTCGTAGGTGCGGTTCATTCAAGAAAGATTCTCGGAGTGAAAAGCATGCCTCTACACTCAATGGGGTCAACTACAGTGTGTAAATACTTTACTTAGTATTGGTGAGTTTATTACTGTAGTTTAACAACAAGTTAGATTGGAGACGTGACATCCACATACAGATTTAAACACACTGCCTTATTTACTACAGCAGACAACCAGTTGTTTTAGTTGCCTTAGGTTCAAGGTTGTAATATGCTATTGGCTGTTTGTATTCTTTTTAGAAAATATATAAAAAGATACTTATGCAAGGCTATATTATTTTACTTATCGTAGGGCGGCTGTGGCTCAGGAGGTAGAGCAGGTCGTCCAATGATCCCTGGGTCGGCGGTTCGAATCCCGGCTCCTCCTGTCCACATGTCGAAGTGTCCTCGGGCAAGACACTGAACCCTACATTGCCTCCAATGAGTCGGTTGGTGTGAGCTCGCCACCATTGGTGGCGACCTGGTCTGTTCGCCGCTTCACCTCCCAATGTATGAATGAATTAACCATTGTAAAGCGCTTTGAGCACTTGGAAAAGCGCTATAAAAATGCAATTCATTTTTTTTATTATTATTATTATATTGACCCTATAAACAATTTAGTATATGTAAAGTTTTGCCCACTCAAAAATGGTACCTCGAGTCGTCAGATAGACCCACATAGACAGACATATCTGTAGTAGCCTTTTCATAAATTATATTTGAGTGTTTATAGTTTATAGTTAGAGAAATTCAAAAGTTTCAACACCAAAGTAGTAGTAGTTGTGAATGAGCAAATTGGACATTTCCTTTATCCTCGTGTTGCGCTTCTGTTTTCGCATTTTAAACTCACTGGTACGAAATTGGGTAGGTTTTGGGGGCCTGCAGATGGCGGACAGGTATACTGTTCTGGGCACCTTTTGCCTAGTCTTATTCAACTTTATCTTATGCTTATCCAACAAAGGTGCAAGCGTGCAGCATTATTAAAAAACAAACAGCTAGGTCGCGATGCGATGCACTGTGAGCTTGTAGATCTGCTATTTTCAAAAGATACATTTGACAACTTGAAAAGAGACATTATGCATATTGAGTACTTTCTACTTTTGGTACTTTAAGTATATTTTGATGCCAATACTTTTGTACTTTTACTCAAGTACATTTTGAATTCCAGACTTTTACTTGTTCGACATTGCAGTATTGATACTTTTACTTAAGGAAAACGTTTTAGTATTTTCCCCACCACTGATAGTTCCCAGTTCCCACCACTGTTTACCTTCAGTCTGTCTTTGGGCAGTGCTTGGGCTCCTTTCATGATGACCTCCTGAACCCTCTCCACCGACAGGTCACTTCCTGCCTGCTCCAGACGGTGGCTGAAGAAGCCAATCACCTGAGGGGACACGCAAGAGAACAAACATCCAATGACATTACAGAACCCCAGTTGCTGATTTGATCTGTAGCCAGATCAGCCAACCAGGCGGATAAATACATCTGTGGCTCGCTCAGCCAATGAAAATAACATGCAAATATCTGTATTGATTAATTAATCTAACTGATTAATCCATTCAGAACAGGGCTGCAACTATCGATTGTCTTCGTAGGAATTATTACACACACACACACACACACACACACACACACACACACACACACACACACACACACACACACAGTTAGCAAAATGACTTAACATATAGCATCAATCATTTTGACCACTTTATCCATTCATATGTTGGCTATTCAAAAATAGCAGATTTACAAGCTCACAGTGTACGTCTGCTATTTTTTTATTTTTAGTACAGGGCAACCAGACTCTTGTAATTGTAACACTTTATTATTCTCTCCACTACTGGAGTAAGACAAAGTTTGCCGCCCTACAACAACAAGAAGTTTTGACTGTACGCACTTGAGCCATATGTCAAATTGACCGGAAAAATCGGGAATCGTGTGCTTGTACTTTGCTAAGAGAAATGTTGTATATTTTATTTGATATGAATTTATTAGTGAATTAAATTTCCCCATTGACATGAATGGGGAAATGCAAAAAAACACATTCAAGTATTTTTCCCTCTGAGACTGTAAGCACTATAGTTACAAAACTTTCAGGGATATTTCCTAATTATCACTAAAATTAATAAAAAAAAAAAAAAATTAGGTCGGCCTCATGGTGGCGCTATAACAGCCCACTTCACCTTTCGGCTCATAACTCTTGCACCGTAGCTCGGAAAATCAAAATTATTTTCCCCCTGGATTCCTTGGGTCATGACGCATCTCCCCATATAGGCCACGCCCTTTTCCGCCATGATGGATTTTCCGCCATTTTGAATTTTGTCCAAAACACACTTTTTGCTTTCCCCACTACAGATTTTGTCCAAATGTCACAGAAATCGGCACACGTGATCTCTGGACCCACCCAATTACAAAACCGACTTCAGAATTTCGGTAGTACGTATCGTTCGGCCGTAACCGTCGTCTGAAGTCAGTAGGAGGGGCCTATATCACGAAAAACGCCATAAATCACGAACGGAATGTCCAATCCCTCCAACATTTGAATCGCATGTCCGGGGTGGTTCGTTCGACCGAGTTCCGAAAGCATTTCCATTTTCATCCACAGGGGGCGCCGCAAACGCGAAAAATGTAACCGTCTGTCGGGAAAACATGAATTTCGGGGGTCGAATCCCCTCCGAATTACTTACACGCGACCTGAGACGTGACTCGAAACTGTAGCAGGCCGGCGATATCAGCGGGAGGGGTATATATGTAAGCCGCCGCGGCAACCACACTCTGCAATTTTTCACAATTGCGACCTTTCTAGTTAGTGTGGTTGCCTCTGGAGAGGCAACCAGACTCTTGTAATTGTAACACTTTATTGTGGGCTCGCTACAGCGAGCACACACTAGTTATTGCCAGCCTATATTTATTGTTTATTTATTTATTCCACCCTTTTTTTTGACACCCTACTACTTCCACATACTTTATGCTAGAAATTTAGTTCAAACTTCAAACTGTTCAGCTCTTTGCAGTGATGGGTGCTTGTATTTTTATTTTTACAAAGTTTTATACTTTTTATACTTTTTAACTTTTTAACTTTTTTTTAACATCCTTTATAATGAGAGTCGATGGAAGAAAGGTCCCATTTTTCACAGTTAACTTTTTTGAGCTCTTATTACTCCGTCATACTTTCACTTTGAAACTTCATTCAAACTTTATAATGTTCATCTATCTTTGAACTTTCATTGGTGAAAAAGTTGTTTTGAAAAAGTTTATACTTTTTAAAATATTTAACTTTATTTATAGTTTTTTCCTGCCATTGACTTTGTATGGGATTTATCTCTAAATCAACCTCACTTTTGCAGCCTCATTACTCTGGCATACTTTGTCGTAGAAACGTGATTTAAACTTTAGAACGCTCACACGACTCTGGACTCTGGACGGTTCAAACCGTATTCGAATACGTTAAACGTTTTTTCCGAAATCGCAGTTCAATCGCAGGCCGTTTCGTGTAATTAGTGCCATTTTAGAGTGCGGGCCTTCTTTGACTAGAGTGTGGAGACTGAAATTCTTTCCTTGAAAATTTACCAAACAAATTGTCGTCCCGGCCAAAGTATTCATTTTACACGCATGTTCTTTTGTCATTTTGTAGCCACACATGTCCTCTTTCACACAATGTGACCACCAAAGCACAGAGACATACAGAATGTGAACTACGGCCTTTTAAGTGACACAAAAACAGTCAATCTGCTCATTGACCTCCATTGTATAATTCTTACGAGGAAATTATCGCGCTGACAATTCTTAACTCGCTCTTATAACCACATTTTCAATCGTACCAACACCACAATCGCACATGGTGTACCTCAATATCTCAGGCCACTCACAGCGAAAAAAATATTTGCATTCGACTTTTACTTTTTGCGATAGAGCAATTTGTTCGGGGCATAGTTTCCTCCATCCAGGACCATTGAAATCTCCCAGTCATAGTGCTGGCAAGTAGTAGAACTCTTTTTACTTCCACAGCTGAGACATATAAGGGCTTAATTACAGGGCTTGACATTAAAGTTACAAGATCTCAATGAGTTGCTCTGCGATACCTTGTGAGCTTGTAGGTCTGCTATTTGTGCAATTAGGCTAGACACATGCAAGTGCACGCACGCACGCACGCACACACACACCCTGTCTTCGCACGCACGCACGCACGCACACACACACCCTGTCTTCCTATTGGCTGGCCTTTACACAGCTCTCGCAAGCGCACGCACGCACACACACACACACACACCCTGTCTTCGCACGCACGCACACACACACCCTATCTTCCTATTGGCTGGCCTTTACACAGCTCTCGCAAGAGCACGCACGCACACACACTGTCTTCCTATTGGCTGGCCTTTACACAGCTCTCGCAAGCGCACGCACGCACGCACGCACGTACGCACGCACGCACGCACGCACACACGCACGCAAAAAAATGAAAACATTTTTTTTTTTTTTTTTGATTTTTTTTTTTTTTAATTAAAAATTGAAAAAAATTGAAAAAAATTGAAAAAAATTGAAAAAAATTGAAAAAAATTGAAAAAAATTGAAAAAAATTGAAAAAAATTGAAAAAAATTGAAAAAAATTGAAAAAAATTAAAAAAATGAAAACTAAAAAAAATTACTTATTAAGAAAAAACTTCAACTTTTTTTTTTTTTTTTACTTAAGAAAAAACTTAAACTTTTTTTTTTTTTTTTACTTAAAAAGAATAAACTTGAATTTTTTTAATAGTTTTTTTTTTTTTTTACTTTAAAGAAAAACTTTTAAAAACACTTCTACAACTTCCACATACTTTATTCCGCTTTATGCAGTTATTTATGCTTAAACTATAGTTTTTCCAAATGTTCATACTTTTTAAAACTTTTACTTCAGCTTTAATACATTTTCTACTTTTGTTTACAATATGCTACAGTCCCGAAATTTTGATTATGGACTTAGACCACCAATGGGAACACTATTACTCCGGTCCCCGAGTTTCAAACTTGACACGGCAAAAACTTTATACATTGCAATTTATGCGAGCCCACGCAGTTTCTACAGGAACTGCCTTTCTAGTTATTATTCCACTACTGGAGTAAGACAAAGTTTGCCGCCCTACAACAACAAGAAGTTTTGACTGTACGCACTTGAGCCATATGTCAAATTGACCGGAAAAATCGGGAATCGTGTGCTTGTACTTTGCTAAGAGAAATGTTGTATATTTTATTTGATATGAATTTATTAGTGAATTAAATTTCCCCATTGACATGAATGGGGAAATGCAAAATAACACATTCAAGTATTTTTCCCTCTGAGACTGTAAGCACTATAGTTACAAAACTTTCAGGGATATTTCCTAATTATCACTAAAATTAATTAAAAATATATTTTTTTAGGTCGGCCTCATGGTGGCGCTATAACAGCCCACTTCACCTTTCGCCTCATAACTCTTGCACCGTAGCTCGGAAAATCAAAATTATTTTCCCCCTGGATTCCTTGGGTCATGACGCATCTCCCCATATAGGCCACGCCCTTTTCCGCCATGATGGATTTTCCGCCATTTTGAATCTTGTCCAAAACACACTTTTTGCTTTTCCCACTACAGATTTTGTCCAAATGTCACAGAAATCGGCACACGTGACCTCTGGACCCACCCGATTAAAAAAACGACTTCAGAATTTCGGTAGTGCGTGTCGTTCGGCCGTAACCGTCGTCCGAAGTTAGTAGGAGGGGCCTATATCACGCAAAACGCCATAAATCACGCACGGAACGTCCAATCCATCCGAAATTTGAATCGCACGTCCGGGGTGGTTCGTTCGACCGAGTTCCCAAAGCAATTCCAATTTCATCCACAGGGGGCGCCGCAAACGCGATATATGTAACCGTCTGTCGGGAAAACATGAATTTCGGGGGTCGAATCCCCTCAGAATGACTTACACGCGACCTGAGGCGTGACTCGAAACCGTAGCAGGCCGGCGAGATCAGCGGGAGGGGTATACATGCAAGCCGCCGCGGCAACCACACTCTGCAATTTTTCAAAATTGCGACCTTTCTAGTTTATTTTATTTTTCAAAAAATAATTGGAAAATGTTGAATAATTATTTTTTTTAAATAACACAACTCTTCTCTTCTGGAGGTCCAGTGGCACAAAACCTTTTCAGACAGGGGTCCAGATTGGAGGGGGTTCTCCTTGGCACGAAACGCTTTGAGAGCCTACTGTGTGAAACATGCTGTACCGCCACACTGCAGCTCTGACAGCTTAAGTACCACTTGATGAATCCATCAGCCCCTCAGTGTCCCGAGGCCCCGTGTCAAATATTCATTCAGAGTGTATCCTTATGTCTTATAGGAGGGGAGGGGGGGTCAATCACAGCCGTGTGACTTCTAGAGTCTTAAAGAACGCCCTAGAGACAGGGAGGAGAGGTAACTAGTTCGCTTCTGTATACCCTATACAGAAGTGTAAATGTGTGTGTGTGTGTGTGTGTGTGTGTGTGTGTGTGTGTGTGTGTATGTGCATGTGTGCGTGCTCTGCCATAGGCTCTTCTGTTATCCAGGTATGTGGGAAGCCAACGATGTAGCGTAGCGTGCATCAGTTAAAGCTCCCCCTTAGGCTACGCTCTGAAAGCCTCCCCCCCCCCCCCGGAAAGCAGCGACGCTTTGCTTTTCCACCGCATGCCAACGACTCACATCCACTCGCTTTGGTCTGTCGTTGAGTTGGAGCTTCTGGGGAAGTGCAAAAATAGTAAAGACTCTCTGACTGCGACAGCAGCAACACAACTATACATTTGACAGAAAGGTAGTCTATGGCCGCGCCTCAGCCAAACCAAGGTAGTCTATGGCCGCGCCTCAGCCAAACCAAGGTAGTCTATGGCCGAGGCTCAGCCAAACCAAGGTAGTCTATGGCCGCGCCTCAGCCAAACCAAGGTAGTCTATGGCCGCGCCTCAGCCAAACCAAGGTAGTCTATGGCCGCGCCTCAGCCAAACCAAGGTAGTCTATGGCCGCGTCTCAGCCAAACCAAGGCAGGTCCGGTGTGTCACAGGAGCAGGACAACGTGCCATAAACGTATGCATCATACAGTAACCGGAACGCTCTCCCTAAACACACTCGCTTTCTTTTGTTAAGAAAATAAATAAATAAAAAAAGCCTGGGCGAGCGAAGCAGGAAAAGAGGCATAGGAGGGGAGAGAAACCTTGTATTTCGCTAACCAATAAGAGCGCAGAGGGGCATCACTCCAAATTTGGTGAAGTCAGTGTTCTCCGCTGCGTTCTACTGGGGGGTGGAGCAGGGGGAGGGGAGGGGAGGTTTTCAGCGCTAGTTTTTTCGGACCCTCTATTCCCAGAAAAGGTCCCTTTCAGGCTAGGAATAAGGATACGTTTAGGCATAGTTTTATTAAGGTTACATTTAGGAATAAGGATAGGTTTGCCTGCAGAGGTTTAGGAATACCTGGTGGCGAACTCTCCAAGGTCGGCGAATTTGACTTGGACCGAGAGTATTTTGGGGCGAGCGTGCTACGAGCTTTTAGATCTGCTATTTTTCGATAGCTAAATTATAACACAATGTCCACACATTTACTAAATATCCGTACATTTTGGGTCTGAGAGGCTAAATGTCATGGTGGTCGGCGGCTCAAAAATGCTGAATAAATAATGGGCCTCGATATGAAAATGGTTGAAAACCACTGATATAGCGGGACACACGTGCACACAACAACACAGACGAAAACATTCCTATGAGGGTTCAGTGGACCGTGTTCTGACCGTGTCCAGGTTCTGCATGATGTCCTGGAAGGAGGGGTGCGTCCTGAACTGCTCAAACAGCTCCCTCTTGTAGAGCAGCGCGTACACCAGGTTGGGGTTGTGGTGCAGCGAGTTGGACAGGCAGGAGTTGATGATCTCCAGCATCATGCGGATCACCTCCTCGATCACGTTCAGGTCCTGGGCCTGGTGGGGGGCAAAGGGGTACAAGGACTCATTAAAACACCTTGTGTCCTGCTTTTGAGTAACACGTATCCAGTATTGTCTCGGTGTTATGTGCTGTGTGTTGTTCTTGATGTGGGTGTTGAACTTGACTGTGAAGACGAATATCCTCCGGGACAATAAAGATAATTTATTATTATTATTTATTTATTTCCAATGCTTTTCTTCTTTTTTCCAGAGAGAGAGAGAGAGAGAGAGACATCCCGGACGAGCAATGTGCTGCCATTCGTCCCAAAGGTTTCATACCAAGTGAATGCAAAACACTGTAATACTGGTATTTTTTTATCCTAAGCTAACCTCTCCTATTTCTGACAGAAACGGCACAATTCTTATGGTTTTGTAAGATATTTTTCTCTATGTTGCAATGTAACACAGCTCCGTTTACTAATGTCTTTATTCCCATTTAATTGTACAGAGGGAGAGAGAGAGAGAGAGGTGGGGTTGATGGGGACCTGACATGTTCAGTCAAGTCAAACGATTAAAGTGAGTTTATCCAAACAGATTTAGTCGGAAAGAGCTCTTGGCGAAGCTACAAAAGACAATCATAATAAATCAACGGCAAAAAGAAAACATCGCAAATGTCTCTATATGTAGGCCCAAAGCTTCCTGGCATGATATGAGCATGTCCCACTCATACACGACATGGAAGTGTATGTACTGTACCTACAGTATGAGAACAGCTCAGCTGTATACATATACAAAACTGGTACATTTCAGGATGCCAAAGTAGCAGATCTAGATCAAAACGTGGCACGAACAGATCCACCACTTTTGATACTTTTGTGTGATACTGTAGTATGATCAAGTAGGGCGTTCATTTATGGAAAAAACAAAACAAACCCCAAACTGTTAAAATTAGCAGATAATACATTTCATCTCGACAGCAACAATATAGAGCTGGTTAAATAATGTGGTATTGGTCTGAACTGAGACTTGTGTGTACTGCTTGTCTATCAGCGTGCTGGCTTCTCTGTGTACTCCCGCCTGTGCCTGCCCGAAAACATCAACAGATTCTGATGGAACCCCCACTGTTATCAGTCGATATGCGGGAAAGCAAAAGGACATCATAGCAACATTTCACTAAAAAGTGGCTAGGATTGTCCTTTGATTTCCCGCATATCAACCCAGCACACTGAGACACACGCAGCATATACACAACACGAGACACTGGAACTCAGTGGAGACCGATGACTGTGAGGCAGCCTGATGCAGCAGTATTGTCAAAACAAAACAAAACAAAAAAAAGCAAAGCGCACAGAAAGATCTTCAAAGAGATACAGTAAATCACCAGGCCGCGTGAATCGCCCACGCATGGTCCAACAAAGATAAAGGCTCCCCCCTGCTGTTGTTTGTGTACCCACGCTGTTGTGTAACCGCCGTGAGTCAAGTTTTGAAAGAAGTAACAAGTCATCAAATATAATTGTATATTGTCGCCGTTCCCGTCTTGAAAAGGCAAAAACCCCCAAAAGGGGTTCCCGTCCAAAATGAGTTTTAAGGATTCACATAAAAAATAGCAAAAGTAACAGATCTACAAGCTCAAAACGCACCACTTCATGCCTGTAGTATGATCAAGTATAGGGTGAAAATGTACGAAAAACCTCCAAAAGTTAAACTATGGTGATAAGAGGGTTCTGCCCGGCAGCTGACGATATACTACATGCGTCCGGACAGACACAGATGTCAATGGAAACTTGTAGGCCGATTCACACAACCTCAATGTGGTTATTTCTACGTTTTAACAGACAGGTGGATGGACGGACACACACCACACACACACACACACACACACACACACGCACACGCACACGGATGCTCTTCCAGAAAGATCACCCCGCAGGCGTAGGATGGGCGATCGTGGAAGCAGGGGAACGGCTGGAGAAACAAAGCCCTTTAACAAGCTCTGAACGGAATAAGACGGGGAGACAGAGAGAGAGAGAGAGAGAGAGCTCTACATGAATAAGACGGGGAGACAGAGACAGAGAGAGAACGGGGGTGTGGGAGCCAGGCGGGGCTACTCTGACACAGCTTAATGAGATTAGCTGAAGCACAAGAAAAAAATGCCACATGGGAATTCAGGTCACATGCAAATAGGATAGTTAGACGTGTGTGTGTGTGTGTGTGTGTGTGCGCACGAGCGCATGCGTGCGTGTGTGCGTGCGTGTCAAAGGGATGAGATTAAGTCAGGGTTCACGGTCTACCTTGAGGAACCCAGACAGAGTCTCCTCAAACTCTTCCATTCATCTCTATACTCTGTACTTCCTGCAGACTGATGGACAGACACAAAATTTGCTCCGATATTCGGAGCAAATTTTGTGTCTGTCCATCGGTCTGCAAAATGCACCACTGGGCAAACACCTTTACTCTGTACTTCCTTCTCCAAACCAAGGACTGTCTAAAGAGGACGAGACGCGAAGGCCATATGGGCGACGCCATGTTGCTCCATGGAAGGAAAGAAACATGCGCAGTTGAGACCAGGAAGTTGTACATGCACAAATTTGGGCTGCGCTGCGTTGCGTTGCGCTGCGTTGCGTTGCGCTGCGTTGTGTTGTGCTGTGCTGTGTTGTGCTGTGCTGTGTTGTGTTGTGTTGCATGCTCATGACATCACAGACACTGCTGTCTCCTCCGCAGCCAGACACCGTCGCACACGCCTATGACTAGACACTCATCATTAACTGCGATGATCCTCCCCCCTTGTCTGACTTTCACAATTTGCATAAACATTGCAGGCAGACCGTGTGTGTGTGTGTGTGTGTGTGTGTGTGTGTGTGTGTGTGTGTGTGTGTGTGTGTGTGCGTGCGTGGCTGCATGCGTGCGTGTGCGTCATAAAGCAAGGGTTCTCAAACGTTTTGTGAAGGTCCCCCACATTAACACTAACCATATATAAAAGTATTTGGTTCTAGGGACCCCCATACAAGATCTGTGCTGTTTTTTTGTTTTTAAGAAATAAGGTGACGGTCTACTATAGACCTTGTAGATTGGAGCTTTTCAAATAGCCAATGTATAGGTTCAAAGAAAAAAAGAATATCATTATATAATATTATGCGGTAGGCTGCAACAGTGTGTGTGTGTGTGTGTGTGTGTGTGTGTGTGTGTGTGTGTGTGTGTGTGTGTGTGTGTGTGTGTGTGTGTGTGTGTGTGTGTGTGCGTGTGTGTGTGTGTGTGTAGACATGTCAAGCATGTACTTGGAAAATGAGACAGGAAGGCATGAATACCCATTCACATCAGTGCATGGGCATCATCATTCTGACACACACATGCTATTTGTTCACATGCTCTCTCTTTCGCCACACACACACACACACACACACACACAGTCCCCTGTGTGATGATTGCTGAAGGATGTGTGTCAAACAAATGAACCATGCTTGTGTGTGCATCCACACGTGTGTGTGTGTGTGTGTGTGTGTGTGTGTGTGTGTGTGTGTGTGTGTGTGTGTGTGTGCACACGCGCGCGCGCGCGTGTGTGTAGGCTTAGGGACAGAGACATGTAAATCCCTGTAAAGCAGGAGCTGGCATCATTAAACCAACAGCTTAGTTAGTAGCGACTGGCCCTGCTGCTGGCTGGGCTCTGTCACACAGAGAGAGAGAGAGAGAGAGACATTGATAGATAGCCACTGATTAAAATCGGTCGATTTTCACTCCAAATGACTCGATCGGGTAATCAGTAATTTACCCAATCCTGGGTGATACCTATCTTTTATGAGCCAGACAGCCCGCACCACGCGCGCACACACACACACACACACACACACACACACACACACACCCCCACACACAGACAGTTTTGACATGAGTTTTCACACCATATTTATAGCTGCATTGGGAACTCCTGATATTATCTGGTTATGGCTGAGTCATGGTGGCATGAGCACGGCGACGTGGTGACATGACATGAGCGTGACACCAGAGGTTCGTCCTCCCGTAAGGAACTTTTAATATATAGGATAATCATTTTGGAAATATTAAGAATATTCCCCTTCGGTATCGGGCAGGGATAAAAAAAATAAAAAAAGACGGTCATCGGGCCCCCAAACCCAACCGCCCCCTGACGGGATAGATAAAATGTCTAGATAAAGCAGACAGAGAATGGAGACAGGCAGGCAGGTTGTGTAAGAGCCCCGGGAGACAGACCTCTAAGAAACACCATGGTCCAACTCTCTAGAGACGTCTCGCACCACAGACCAAAACACACACAGCAGAGAGAGAGAAAGAGAGGGAATTGTGGAGATAGAGGAAGACAGGGAGGAATCCATAAGAGAGAGAGAGAGAGAGAGAGAGAGAGAGAGAGAGAGCTCCACTCCGCTGCAGTCACTGTCTGGCTTGCCTTTTGGGAGGAATTAAATAGGTCATTGTCTGACCTGCATTATGGCACCATGACCATTTCATAATCACTCCACTTTTGTAGAGCACTGCACACAGCCTGGCCCCCTTATTACGGCACGCACAGTCGCACACACACACACACACACACACACACACACACACACACAGACACACACAGACACACACACATACACACACATACACATGGAAGCAGACACCTACAATAGGCCCTATAGGCAGTGTTTGCTGCCCAAACAAAAGCTACAGCATTGCAGTCACTCTGTCTGTCTGTGTTTCTGGCAAAGACAATGATGGGTCAACACTAGACCATGTCTCCTCATAGTTCAACAATCAATTCACCAGTTAGCCGTCTAGTGTTTTTTTTCTTCCAACCATGCTGAATGAATTCATTTGACTCTACAGTAGGTAAAGCCCTTCAGTCTAAAAGCCAATAGCCAGTAGCCAGCACATTTTGAGTTGGTTATAGTCAGTCTTTTGTAGGGCTGTCACGATTACAAATGTCGACTGATTGTCACACAAATAATTACGATTAACGATTTAATTGTGCTTTTGGCGTTGAACATTGGAACATATGAATGCAGAATACATTTTTGTTTGCCTGGTAAATATAAAAATGAATTTCTGACATACAAATTATAATAATAGAGAAAATAGCTGATCAATAAGCTTACAACGCGTCATGAAGTGATGCGTTGTAAGTTTGTAGATCTGCTATTTCATCTTTTTTAATGTATGGAAACGATTGACAAAATAATTGTGAGTATCTCAAATAATTGCGATTATGACGATTATGTAAAAATGGTGACAGTCCCAGTCTTTAGAATAAAATACCCTCCAGGGTAAATGTGCTGCCGGCGAGCATGAGGAAACACCAGTAGCTAGAAAACAAACACGGGGGGTCGGGGGGCGGTGCTGTCTGGCAACTAATTGAAGTGCCACGCTTTGCTCTTGCGACTGACTGGGCGCTGGAAAGGCCAGGAGGACGCAGCAGGGCTGCCCTAATTGCTGCCTGTCTGGACACACAGCCAGCCATTAGGACCCCAGTGCACCTGCTGCCCGTGGTGAGAGACAGCCCGCTGCGCTGCTTACGTGACAGGCACACCGAGACGAGACGGGGGCGAGACGGGGGAAGAAGTACACCCGTTTATGAGACTTTAACGCAGCACTATATGGAACTTTCCTCTTCTATCGTTCCTCTAGCTTCTATCGTGAGCAGCATCAGGTGGAAATCCATGTCCGATCCTGTGTCTGGGCGAGACGCACACTAAAATGTCTCAACACAAGAGCACGGAGACAAAAATACAACCACCCCAATTTTATACGTTTTAGTGTAAAAACATACTCAAAGTTTGTTAATACAGCATCACACTCGTTTTAACCCACTTTATCCATTTATATGTTGGCTATTCGAAAATAGAAGATCTATGAGCTTGTACATCTGCCATTTGTGATCATGTTTTTCGCGAAATATCGAAAAGGTTTGGAATATGTTAAATAATAATTATTTATTTATACACAAATCACCTCTTCTGGGGGTCTTTGGCGCAAAACATTTTGGGTCCACGGCCCAAATACATCAATTTGGGAGACCACTGATGTACTAAATACAGACAAGGACAGACAAGCGTTGCTTACAGGTAAACCGACATGGAGTCAGTTATGGTCGATTAGACAAGACAGACAGTAGCCAATTAGCCCCGGGCTGCAGGCGGAGAGAGAGAGAGAGAGAGAGAGAGAGAGAGAGAGAGAGAGAGAGAGAGAGAGAGAGAGAGAGAGAGAGAGAGAGAGAGAGGGGGAGAGAGAGAGGGAGAGAGAGAGAGAGAGAGAGAGAGCAGCCCTAAAAACAGCAGGGACCAAGCAGTCAATAAGCCAGACAGTGACTCATCATCTGATCTGCATGCAGCTGTCTGTCTGCAGCCCCGTGCACCATGCCAACGCAATGACTGCCCCCCCGCCGCACGCACGCACGCACGCACACACACACACACACACACCCACAGAGACGTCTGCCCACAGAACCATGGCAATTTCATGACAGCTATACACACACAGACATTCAGAGCAATGTTATTATAGCTTTTGAATCTCGGTTCGTTTTTAAATTTTAGTCAATTTTGCATTTGTAATTTCATCTTCAGTTTAGTTTTTCTTTTTGGTACATGAATGCAAGGAATCCAGGGAAAAGTTGAATTAGAATGTTATTAATGACCTGAATCAAGAATTATAGGCCAAGAGGTAAAGAGGCATGTTATAGCGCCACCATGAGGCTGATTTGAAAACCTCATTTAGCATACCCAATAGCAACAGAATCCTTTGGAAAAATAAACACGTCAAATGGCAAATTAAAAAGGGCTGTGGTTCAAGTTGCAGATCACTTAAAAATCCTCCGGGAAACTGATGATTTACTCATCGTAAAAAACAGTTTTACGATGAGAAAATGTGCAGAGAAAGACACAAGATAATCTATAGTCTGTCGGGTGGAAACCTCATATGTCTAAAACTGTCACTTTTCAGGATATAAATGAAAAGAAATAGCAGATCTACAAGCACACAAACGCGATGCTTTGTGCCACGCTTCCAGTTTGTGGATCTGCTACTTTTGATGAATTTGTGTGTCACAGTTGTAGTATGATCAAGTATATACAATTTCTTGGTATCAATGTACTGTATATCTATATATTGTATATCTGCTATTTTTTTATAACATTTGAAAATGTGGTGCAAATATTTGAATATATATTCTTCCAGAGTGAACGTTTTTAACTCAAATCTTTGCTTCCCCCATTTTCGGATGGGGGTCGGAGGCCAATTAGATATTATTCTTATATAGAGATAAGGGGTTTCTGTCTGCCCGACAGCAATACTATACAGGCATGATACAGGATGACACATGGCTGGTGTTTACATCATCCTTCACCAAAGGAAATGTCTCCGAAGCCTTAATGCAGCAACTCTGCCTGTTAAATACAAATCACACACAGTGACTCAACCAACACACATAAACACGCTGGGGGGGTGGTCCAATGTGCTTCTGGCTGTGTGTGTGTGTGTGTGTGTGTGTGTGTGTTCAGTCTCGTCTCAGAGATGTGCAACAGTAAACAGACTAGAGTACCGCTAGTTCTGCCCGGGAGACAATACACGCAGAGACGTGCGCGCGTCTCTGCCGCGCGCCAACAGTATACATTGGGGTCTATTTGGTTCCAAACTATCAATCATTTGGCTGGAGAGACCAAAGGGAACACCTTCAAGGACCTGGAGAGACCAAAGGGAACACCTTCAAGGACCCCTTGGGGTCCCCCACGCTGAGGACCAGTGCCATAAGAGTTGGCTCTTGTCTTGAGTCTGACACTAACCAGATACAACAGCACTCACACTACCACACACACTCACACCACACACACAAACACACTCGCACCACCACACACACACACACAAACACACTCACACTACCACGCACACACAAACACACTCACACTACCACACACACACACACACACACACAAACACACTCACACCACCACACACACACACAAACACACTCACACTACCACACACACACACAAACACACTCGCACCACCACACACACACACACAAACACACTCACACTACCACGCACACACAAACACACTCACACTACCACACACACACACACACAAACACACTCGCACCACCACACACACACACAAACACACTCACACTACCACGCACACACAAACACACTCGCACCACCACACACAAAATACACAAACAGAGGGTCTGTGTTTTTCACACACAAACACTCACACACACGCACTCACACTACCATACACACACACACACACACAAACACCGCCACAGAGGTCTGCATGTTTCACACACAAACACAGACAGATTAGAAAGGCTACAGTGTCACATTCAGGCTGCAGACCATTTTGTTTAATAAACATATATATATATCCCTTAATCTGGTGTCCCTATTTTAGGCACGTTTTCAATACTAGAGGACTCGCTCACATCTACGTCACACTGCCGATTCAAGCCATATACTGTATGCCAATTGCTCGAGTCGTAATATATATTAGGGATGTTCGATATTGGCTTTTCTACCGATATTGTCCAACTCTTCCGATTCCGATATCAACCGATACTGATATATGCAGGCTTTTATCACCAAAAGTAAACTATATCACATATCTAATGAAACAAAATAGTATATAAAATAAACTAATAAAACAAACAAGGTGATTCTTCTGCTGTAGATTTTTGTTTAGTCTGTAAAATAGCACGCAGAAAAAACGATATTATCGGACAATAATATCGGGAGGCCGATAATAGCATTGTATATATTAGGGATGTCCCCATCACGTTTCTTTGCTCTCGATCCGGTTCCGATCATTTTATTTGAGCATCTGCCGATACCGATTTTTCCCAATCCGATATTTATACAGGTTTATACCATATCACAATAGTACAATATCCCAAATCACAGACAATATCTAATCCAGTCTAATATCATGATATGGATATGACATTGATTCTAGGGATGTCCCGATTACGTTTTTTCGCTCGTGATCCGATTCCGATCATTTGAAAATTATGTGATCGGTCCCGGTTTCCGATCGATCACCCAATCTGATCGGGACAATTATATATATATAGAGAGAGAGAGAGAGCAGAGCCGGTGAAGCGGAGTTCAGAATGAAACTACAGTAATAAACTCACCGATATTAAGTAAAGTATTTACTGTACACATAGTAGTTGTCCCCATTGAGCGTATGGCGCATGGTTTTTGCCTTTTTCCTGAGAAAATCTTTTTTGAATGCTGCCACTGCAACCACATTGAGTGACAGTGATGGCCTATATAATATGAAAACAATCAACCAGGAATGGATAAGTACGTAAGTTGGAGAACTACCAACAACAGAGCTCACCGCTGCATGTCTGCTAGAAAAGCAAAAAAAACCAAAAAACAAACAAACATAATTAATATTAGCGAATACTTGAATTTAGATTTACAGTGTCGAATAGCGTTTCTCTGTTGTTCCGTTGATTCATCACACACTGGTTATCTCCGTCACACTTGTCGTTCCACCATGTGTGTAACTGTGTATAGTGTGTACAGCCAGACGATGGGAGATCTGCACCCAGACGTCTGTCTGACGGTGCCGTGGCTCTGCGACACTACGGCGTGTGTACATGTCAACACAGAGAACACTGAGACGGGCCCACAGGGAAAGAAGCGTCCAAACAACAAACAGCAGGAATAATGATGTGTGTGTGTGTGTGTGTGTGTGTGTGTGTGTGCGCGGTTTGTGTCTGTCTGTCCCTGGGTGTCAGACGTGTCAGCAGTTGTTGCACGGTTGAAGGCTCATTCAAACGCACATGCACGCATGCACTCTCACACACACACACACACACACACACACACACACACACAGCCTCCCAACACTTTAGGCCATTTGTGGGGAACCTTTAATGTTTGACCTTCTCCCTTCCCCCCAAATTGTGTGTAAATCTGCACGCATGGAGATCATGCAAATGTAATGTGACAGGCAGACAGAGGTCTAGACAGACATGTTGTACAGTCCTAGAGGAGCAGGTGCGTGCATGTGTGTGTGTGTGTGTGTGTGTGTGTGTGTTACGCACATAGTCAGGCAGGGCGGTGTTGTCTCCCTGTCTTCCTCTCAGTGATTGCGTGGCCTGTTCCAACACCTTGTTGTGCTTCTTTGACAGCAGAGCAAATAAACTGTGGAGACACACACACACACACACACACACACACACAAACACACCATCAGTTACAGCTAAATGTGTGATTTCCTGAATCCTGTTTGCAGTGTGGTGTGTGTACCACATACTGTAGACTATGGTATCTGACAGCGAGTCGCGGGTTCAATTCCCGGGCCGGGCGCGACCTTTGCTGCATGTCACTCACACAATGACAGAGCATTAAGCTTGACAGCTTCATCCTCCTTTTATCAAAATTATCTTCCCTCAAAATTAAGAAGGAAAACCTCATCTAAAAGGTAGAGTAAGTGAATTTGTGTTGTTAAAGTGTTAAATAGTTCCATTTATAGTTCTGTGTGTGTTTGGTCAGTAACAGTACACGGCTCTGCAGCTTTTTTGGAAACCGAAAATACATTTTCATGTCGGGATACAATTTCATCCAATCAGGAGAGAAACCTCATACAGGATCAAATTCAAAACTCACAAATGGGTACTTTGAAAAATGAATTTTCTGTTTATTAAAGCACTAAAGAGACCCCTTATTGGACTAAAACATTGTAAAGCAATGCTTACAATCAGAACATAAGAAAAGCTTTAACCTTTTAACAAGAAAACATTGTTTTAACCAAAAGAAACAAACCATCATTTACACTAGTGGTTTTCAACCCTTTTCATATCAACATCCATTATTTATTCAGCATTTGAGCCACAGACCACCATTACATGAGATTTAGCCCCTCAGACCCAAGACTATTTTGTTATCGTTGGATAAGATTTTGTCCACAATTCCAATGCTGTATTGATGTAGTGCCATAGGAGAAATAGCAGGCCAACATTGATCCAAATAACAATTATTCTTCTACATTCTCAAATTGTGCAGACTTCTTGTAAATTAAATAAGTAATGCAGATGTTTAACAATATTTTAACTCTTGAGGGCGTAATTTATGTATTTATTTCTTATACATCGGAAAAACTGTGAAAAAACTGCGGGACATTGCCGAAAAACGCATCAGCCTGCAAGGACCTTTTCACTACCAAAAGCAACAGCTGTCAAGCTGTCTGCACTAGAACACACTCCTGCAGAAAGACATGCTAATTATCCCTGTCCTTTAGACCTGCTAACAGCTCATGTGACAGCTGAATGGAGCAGCTATGAGAGGCTCCATTTGTAACCATTTCTTTCTTTGTGTTTTCTTTTTTTTCCTTCCAAAGACGGCCGTATAGCCATGTAACTAACTGGTGAATAGGACCTTGTGTGTGTACCATGAAGTCAATTCCAACTGGAAGACCACCTGGGGATCCTCAAACACAAACAAAGCACAATGCCCTGTTAGCCCATTTAGACCTAAGACCAGATTCTACAAAATGTCTTCCAAATCCGGTACTCTTCTTGTCAAGGACCCACGGAATTATCTGTATTTGGCCGCGGACCCCCATCTGAAAATCTGTTGTTCCAGGGACCCCCCCAGAAGCAAATATTTGAGTTAATAACTTTCACTGTGAAAGAATATATATTCAAAGTCTTTGCACTCATTTTCACAAATTTTCTAAAATAGATGAAGTTTAAAATAATGGTTAAAGTGGTTTAAAGCTATAAGGTGACAGAGATGCATCCTCAGATCTAAATGGTTAGACTCTGGTTCTGTCTTCATGTTGAGGACCCCCAAATTGATATTTATTTGGCCGCAGACCCCAATTTAACAATATTTGGTGCAAGGCATTCCGAAAAGAAAAGATGTTTCGATCAATTATCAAAACCTTTTTGAAAATATCTGAGGTAAAAGTGTTAAAGTGGTTAACCCATTCTGACCGGGCACCCATTTTGGTGTTAGCATCATGTTATGCTTTAGCTATTGAAAAATAGCAGATCTACAAGCTCATAGCGCGCCACCGAGTGGCGCGCTACGAGCTTGTAGGTCTGCTATTTTTGAAAAATCGAAGAGCGACTGACATTTTTAGAATCTGATCTCAGGTCAGAATGGGTTAATCAGACCAGTGTGTGTCCAGTGGAAACCTCGTATGAATCTGATCTCAGGTCAGAATGGGTTAAACTGATTTTGATGCTATATTGACTACTTTTGCTGGGGAGTGGGGAGTGGGGACCCCCCCTGGAACCTCCTCAAGGACCCCTGTGGGTCCCCGGAAAAGAGTTTGAGAACCACCGCTCATACTTGGTGACAGATATGACTTTTAGGGCTGTATTTTGCGTGTCTTAAGTACCAGGTCTTATTCCCTAACTTGAGTAAACTAAAGACCTGGAGGCGTGATCAATGCCATTTGGCTATTCTGAGTGGCCAAAGAGCATGGGTCACACCTCCAGGTCTTTAGTTTACTCAAGTTAGGGAATAAGACCTGGTACTTAAGACACGCAAAATACAGCACGTAGAGTTTGAAGTGACAGACTGCTTTTCATGTAGATCTGTAGGTTCTATAATTGCAATACTATTCCACCTCACCAACGGCCAGCTGATTGATTGATTGAAGTATTTATTAACAGTTTGCAGAATTACAGTACATTTCAAGCACAACTCAATACAAAAACTGTTAACTGTGAGTGGACGACACCAAAAAGCATTAAACTTGTTTACAAGAGGGTCCACCGTTTTCAATTCATCATAACATTTAGAGACGAACAAATATACACTTCTATATAGCCAAAGACAGGAAATTATTTTAAAGGACGAGGTGCTGTAGTACAGTACCAAAAGGTGCATGCATAGTCAAAGAAACCTTGTACGAGGGCTCCTTTAGGGTCTTCAAGGTGTTTTTGTTGACCAGAGAGGAGATGATCGAAGTAGGGCGTTCATTTACAAAATAAATAAATAAATAAAGAAAGAAAAAAAGGTAAAGAAAAAAAGTTGGAAAAATGGATATAAGATGTTTCTGCCTGACAGCAATGACATACAAGCATACACAAGAGTCGATCAGCGGTGGAGAACTCATAGTAGATGGGGTGGGCTGTTTTAACCTTTATTTAAAAAAAATAGGGATAATGGATAACAAGAACAAGAACGGTGCGCGCCTGCGCGGTGTGCGCACACACCGCACATGCGTGCGTGCGTGTGTGTGCGTGTGTGTGTGTGTGTGTGTGTTTGTGAGACTGTGTGTGTGTGTGTGTGTGTGTGTGTGTGTGTGTGTGAGAGTGAGTGAGTGTGTGTGGTCGGCACTCTGGTCTTCTGTTGACAATCTTATCTGCCCTTCAGTCATGTTGCTCAAGCTGGTCCTCGTCTTACACAAGTGTCTCCTCTGTACCAGGCTAGCAAACTGCTGTTTTTGTTGAGTCATCCAGCCCTTTGTTTTATTCTACTGAGCCATCTTAGGGGGGGCATGTATGTACACACATAGAGCATGTTGTTTTGTTGTTAACAATCTACCCCTTAAGGGAAGCGACCGCAAGGCGCACAGAAAGTCTTCTGAAAAAGCTCTGAGCCGAGTTTGACTTTTTTTCTGGCAGAGCAGAGAAGCTGGGGAAAGTTTTACTTTTTTCTTTTCTTTCCCGAAGTACTAATGATATGATGAAATCAAATGCGTGGTGGAGTGGGGTTCACTTGAGACAGAACCCGTCTGTCTGCCTGTGTCAATTTTATGTCCATAAATGGAAATGTGTCTGTCTATGTCCCTTTCACGTCCATAAAGGGAAATATTTATGCCCATGTATGGACATTGGTGCCGGGTACGCCCAAATATGTACAGTAGTCTAGGCCATTCCATGACTTTATATTGGCGTGCTCCATATGAGGATTAGTAGTTTTATCAATGTTTTGGGGAGACCGAGCGAGTCCAAGTTTTAATTTGATTCTGGACAACCGCCTGTCACAAGTTCACAACGCATGGGAATAGTCTACACCAAATCTCTTAGCCAAAAATAGCCAACAAACTCCTGCAAACTTGTCGATCTGCTATTATTATATTATTAGCGCTGTATTCACCTATTCTTTGCTGAATGTTCACCTATAATAACAACCATGGGACGCCAGGGTTTTACGTGCTTAAATTCTGTTGCGACCATAACATAATCTAAGATTTGTTTTTAATCAAGATTCATTCCATTCTATTCAATCATCTCTGTCGGGTAGAAACCTCATACTGTTCAAAACTGTTACTTTTCAGGATTCAAATTCCAAAATAGCAAACGTAGCAGATCTACAAGCTCGAAACGATGCGTGAAGCGACACGTTTCCACCTTGTGGATCTCTTGAAAATGCTGTTGTGACGTTTTCGTATGATCAATTATTAGGGCATCAATTTACCAAAAAACTAAAAAGGTTAGATTATGCAGATAGTTATTACCTGATGATCCGCTGGGCAGCGTACTGGTGGAGACAACGGAACTGGGCCGACATGTTAGCCAGTGCTGCTAGACAGTTGGTGTGGAGATACTTATCCTGGGGAGGACAGACACACACACATGTTAGCCAGTGCTGCTAGACAGTTGGTGTGGAGATACTTATCCTGGGGAGGACAGACACACACACACACACACACATGGATAAAGTGGTTAAAATGATTGTGTTGATACTTATTAGCGTTTGCCTAGCATCGGAAACACAGGCATTATTATTTCCAGGGTTTTTTCCTGGGGACTCCCTGGAACCCCGCCCCCCTCTCAGTCCCCCCCCCCCCTCCCCCCCCTCCAAGGAACCCTGGACTTTGAGAACCAGTTCTATAAATGTGATTATAGAATAAGAAATGTCAGTTTTCTGTTTTGTTTTGCCAACTCTCACCCTGGTTCTGGTCATGTTGAACTGGATGGTCCGGATCACCACCAGGATCAACAGACTGCCCAGAGAGATCTCTGTCAGCGTGCGTTCCGTGTACCACGTGATGTTCTTCAGCACCTGATGCACACACACACCCACACCCACACCCACACCCACACACACACACACACACGCAGAAAGCAAGAGAGAAAAGAAAAACATATCGTCTAGTCTCTGTCGGGTGGAAAGTGAAACCAAGTGAAAGTCCAAAACTGTTACTCTTCAGTATTCAAATTCAAAAGCATCTAAAGTAGCAGATCCGCAAGACGTTAGATGATAAAAGAGGCCTTTAAAATGTCAGAAGTGATTCATTACTATCCCAACAATAAATCAACAATGGAAGTAAATTGCAATAGTTGAAAAGTCTTACTACATAAACATGTACACACTCGCATGTGTACGTGCAAGTGTCAGTGAGCGAGCGTGTGTGTGTGTGTGTGTGTGTGTGTGTGTGTGTGTGTGTGTGTGCGTCTCTACGCACCACCTCATGAACAGAGCGGTTGAAAGCGTCGTCCTCAGTGAGGATGAGGAGGATGATGAGGGCCATGTAGACATGGTGAGAGTTCCTGTCCTCCACGTGGTAAAGGATCTCCAGGATGGGCATCACCTGACAGGAAGAGTGTGGAACAGTTATATACCAGCCTTTGATTTATTTTTAATCCCACGATGTTGTAACCCTTTCTTCTTTTCCACCCGGTACCAATGCCAAAGCTGTAATCCCGGGGCGATATAAATATTATAATATTAAATATTATTGGCTATTCGGTCTGCCTTTTACTTTTCAACTTTTACTGATCCTGTATTTAAGGTTTGTTTGTCTTGTTTTCTGTTGTCTTTTCTTTGGGGTGAAAATTCAATGCGTTTACTCTTGTCATGTCATACTTGTGGGGTTTATTTAAGAGAAGCTGTTAATGCCACCATTTATTATTTTTCAACTCCTGTATTTAAATAATGCTTCTGTGAAAAAACCAATAAACAAAGTTATATAAAAAAATAAAATAAAAAAAATGATTGGCTATTCATAAGGAACAATGCTACCTTTTCACTGAGCAGTTATCGATTGGTTTAACATTACTTTAATGAACCGTAAAGCTTACCTATCATTTTGAAATGGATGATTTACTTTTCGGGCAAGTGGGCATGACCTTTATTGGGCAAGTAGAACATGACCCGTAGACCTTAGTGTCTACCCCTGACTGCTAGCTAGTATCATGAAAGTGTTTGTGTGTGTGCGTGCGGGCTGCCATGTACACACACAGTTCTAACACCATGAAGGACGCGGTATGGATTACCAGGTTGTCCATGTCGGTCCTGGACAGCATGTAGGTCCTCATGTTGTGGTTCTGGTGCAGCAGCGTGTAGAGGAGCAGCGTGGCCTGGTCGGAGCGCTGCTGCTCGCACAGCGCCGTGTACAGACTGTTGAAGTTGATCTGGAAGCCGTGGGCCTGCTCCGAGGGCAGCGACGACGTGTCTGCGTACAACAGGAGAGCTGTTCTTAAACCATTCTCTTAAAGATGGAGTGCCATGCTGTTTGCACCATTTTCTGTTTTGTATGTGTCTATGGAGTTAGCATTACTCAAATAGACCCTGGTCACATAGGTGTATGTGGTGGTTATAAGATTAAAAAAGAAATCATGGCCATCTTTAACCCATAGCATATACCAGTGTTGATTTTGACAGCAAATGATTGATTCAGTTTTAGTCATGGTTTTTAAAAACAAATCATTATTTCAGTCATCGGAAATGTATTAGTTTTAGTCGACTAAATATCATTAATTTGTAGATCGGCTATTTGCAGAGTGCAACAAACGAGCGCAACCAAACATAAAAATACTTGCCTTTTAGTTCTACTGGAGGATCTCTTCTCAATTAGTCAGTCAGTCAGTCACTGACTGACTGACTTTAGTCTAGTTTTAATTTGTTGCCAGAATTGTCAAAATGTACTCTTAGTTTTAGTCATCATAGCTTAGTTTTCGTTCTGGATTATAAAACAGTTCTCAAACGTTTTCGTGTCAAGGAAACCCGAAATGACATGTACTTGGCCGTGGACCCCCATCTGTTTTTTTTGTACCAGGGACCCATAGAAGAGATTTGTGTTGGTTTTTGTTTGTTTGTTTTTTTTCACTTTCAACTATACTTTTGTGATAGCTACTGTACTGTACTGTACTGTACTGTACTGTACTGTACTGTACTGTACTGTACTGTACTGTACTGTACTGTACTGTACTGTACTGTACTGTACTGTACTGTACTGTACTGTACTGTACTGTATGGTCCAGTTATTGTTAGTTATACTTTAATTGTTAGTTATAGTGGTCAGTGTGAATGGGCCTTTTGGCTGCTCAACAGTGTCACTTTAGTTCACCCACCGGTATTTCAGCTGCCTGTTCATACCCCAAACAGACATACAAATACACATACTGTAGGGACACTTGACATTGGAGCCATTGACATGATGACAAATGACAGACTCTCCCAGTTTTAATGGGTTCATTTCAAGGAGAGTGATCGAACACAAACTTAAGGCCTATTCATAGTCCAGAAGAGGTGACCACCGAAAACGACAACATGACGTCACTCTGCGGTGGTCACCTCACCGCTCACACAACACATCTCTCAGTTTGTACTAACCACCGTTCCGGTGGTCAACTCTTCACCTAAACCTGGACTATGAATAGGCCTTAAGTCCACTGTGTCTGCTGCCAGAAACAGTGCAATCTCAGAGAGAAATCAGTCAAAGAAGCGTATCTGGGTTTGATGTAAACAACCAGCAGAGATTCACCGTTCCAGCACTGTGTACAGTGGGGCGGTGTCAAAAGGTTCAGCACTCAGAGCAGAGCCTAAAGCGGAGCATTAAACTATTTTGTCCTCAGAGAACTTGTTTGGTTTCGGCAAGCTGGAAAAAAACAAACATTCTACTTCTTTTGAAGTATGCGGCCAGCTTAGCGGCAGAACGGACACGCCGAGATTTCAAACGTTTGGGGAGTTCAGACTGGAGCTATTATAAATGAATGGAACCTTTTTGCTTCGGGAGAGGTTTAAGAACCGTTTCTCTCTTCTGTAAAAGCACAGCGGCTAAGTCAAACATTCACTTAAAAAACCTGTTTTATAATCCCACTTCTCAGCCTCTGTTAATGTCTGACACCAGCTGAGGACAAAGGAAGGTTACATAAGAGTTTGCACTGTAAATCTTTTTGCAGGGTAGGACCCGTTTCCTAGGATTAAGAAAATAATACAAAGTGTTATTATTATTATTTTTGCAACTACAGTATAGAGCACGGAATATGCTTCAAATAATAACACCCACGGTTTCCCCATTGCCAGTACACAGAACTGATGACGGTGTCGGTGTTATCCAAACTGTCAAGAGGGCTCAGAAAAGATGATACATCGAGTGATAATTACAGCCTTCACAGAGCAATTAATAAAAGGCACAGGTCCAACTTTGGACGGTGCTGCAGGCTAGAGCACATCTACCTTTGAAGCATGCACCCCGAAAATACATTACAGTAACCGCCAGCCGTGAATGAAGCTTGTTTTGACAAAAGAAATGCAATCTGGGAAAAGAATCGAGATAAATGATCTTTTTTGTAAATCTATTTACATTGAGGGGGATGGAGAAGGACTTTTCACTTCCGTTTCATTTCCGGTTATATCTGTCTCCTAGGCAACCTGGAGCCTGCATTCATATGTTGGCGAAGAGTGCAATCTATCCTAAACCACTGAACAGACCATTGGACGTGAATCACCGTCAGGAGCGCCCAGGTGTTACCGGTATATGTTCTCTGATGAAAGTTGTCCCTGTTGAGCACTGACGAGCCCTTCTACCTTCTGCTGGCTGAAGCACGCCACGCAGGACTTCTCTTTACCTACAGAATGTCATATCAAAACTAAGGACGGGAACACATGGCATACCTTGTGTGTTTCTGAAACAAGTGACAGCCTGTCGGTAGGGGTTGGGCCAGTCAGGCCCGTCCGTCAGATTGGCTAAGACAAGCAGCAGCAAAAGGCTCTGATTGGACAACGGTAGCGGGTTGTGCTCCTGCTCCACCCCCGTCTTGCTGCCCGCGCCGCCCAACGTGAAGACACTCCATAGACCACCTGCACACACACACACAAACACACACACACACACACACACACACACACACACACACACACACACACACACACACACACACACACACACACACACACACACACACACACACACACACACACACACACACACACACACACACACACACACACACACACACACACACACACACACACACACACACACACACACACACACACACTTAAATGGGAGGGAGCTACAGTAAGGTGAGGATATAGACAGTTAACCACTTAAAACCTGTATACACTTTGTTGACCGGAGTCAACAAAGGCTTGTAGGTCTGCTATTTTTGAAAAATCGAAGAACGACTGACATAGAAACATAGCTTTAGCAACCGTGTGGTCCATATAAGCGTTATTGTTAGAGTTCTGATAGCCAATCAAACATAGGCCAATAATACAGTGCTTCTGTATTATTGTGTGTGGGCAACTTTGACTATGGAGAGGACTATAGTTCCACACTCACTCCAGAGGGCCACATTGACAATGGAGAAGACTATAGTTCCACACTCACTCCAGAGGGCCACATTGACAATGGAGAGGACTATAGTTCCACACTCACTCCAGAGGGCCACATTGACAATGGAGAGGACTATAGTTCCACACTCACTCCAGAGGGCCACATTGACTATGGAGAGGACTATAGTTCCACACTCACTCCAGAGGGCCACATTTAATATTACGGTAGCAATACATCGGTAGAAATACATCAGTATATTAACCTGCTGGCCGGTGGGGGCCGCATGTGGCCCCTGGGCCGCCAGTTGCCCATGTATGTCTCAGGGCACACTGGTGTGGCGCCCAATGGGATTTTGTGTCAACCACACACATTACAAAACATCTGAAAACACTCAGGCTAATCTATATGCCTAATCTTAAGAAGGGTTGCATGACAACTGCATTACAGCTTGTAACTAGAAGACGCAAAGCGGCTTCCACACCAATGATTTGCAACTTGCACGATGTGCAACATAATCCTAGAACTGTGCTTCGCAACCGGACAGTCCACACCCCAGGCACCAAGCCGCGGCCGTTTCCACGGCAATTATGATAAACAGCAGGACACAACAACTGTGTCGCTAAACTGGACAGTGACAGACACATCATACTACAGCATCACACAGGAAGTATCCAACATAGCAGATCGACAAGGTCAAAACGTGGTGGAAAGTGACATGTCATGAGCTTGTAGATCTGCTATTTTTGAATTTGAAATCTTTAAAAGTAACCGTTTTAGACATGTATGAGGTTTCCACCGGACAGAGACCATATTATAATATTGTAAAGCCTGGCCCTGCTCTATATAGCTTTACGCTCTCCTTTCCTTTCTCCTATTCACTCGTCCTATTCACTGGGCGTGCTGTAAACAAAACAAAAACACTGTGTGCGTCGTTGTGTGTGTGTGTGTGAAAGAGAGAGAGAGAGAGAGAGAGAGAACATGCAGTAATTGCGGAATAGCAAGAGCAATGTGTTTTTGCAACTTTTGTGGTTGTGCGACCAGACAAGTTGAATCACTCGCGACGCAATGAGCCGGCATGTGCCAACCTGCCTACTGCATCCAGGAAATTAGGTGCTGACCAGTAGCATGCAAGATTAGCCACACATACAGTTTTTGCAAGGTTTGTAAAAACAAAACTGGCTGTATCCATACAGATCCTGAGAGAGCATATGCTGCCATCTAGTGGTTAGAGGTAATAATAATAATAATAATAATATTGGATTTTTGAGTGGTGCAACCACTCTCGGGCGTGACAGTACAGTAGAGGGACCCCCACACGTTAACTCTGTCATTTCTCAACCGTTTCGGACGCGGGGCGGCTCGCCGCAATCGGGCCGGCACCACCCTGGGTGCGTTCTCGGGGGTCTGGAACTTCCCCCCGGGGACCCCAACACGGAGTTGCACCACTCACCCCCACAGACATTCTGCACAATGAGTCATTTTACTTTTGGTACTTTAAGTACATTTTGATGCCAATACTTTTGTACTATATTCTATATTGCAGTATCAATACCTTTACTTCAGTAAGACATGCGTGTACTTTTTCCACCACTGCTAGCTATGGTAGGTTCTCTGTCTGGGGATGTGAATACAGGAACTAATGCCAGGGAACAGCCACGCTTGTCCCTTTGTTCTAAGTATACGTTAGAAACGGATATTCTAAACTATACATACAAACTAATATTATTAACTAATAAACTAATACTGTATCTTTACATAGATGTACGTGTATTTATTGTATATTTATGTATCAATGTAAAAAAAAAAGAGAAGCATACAGGTACTGTATTCTTCCATGCCTAAAAACTCTATGCTGAGTAATGTAATTCAGTAATGTAATTCAGTGCGAACCACTGCATTTGGATCATGTCATTGGGCCAAATTCTTCCCCAAAAACATACTTTAAAAAATAGCAGATATACATGCTCACAATGTATATTTTTTTAAATAGGGCTTAAGTGGTCAAGCTAATCAATGGCAGAGATCGTTTAGGGTTTATGGCTAATGTGTGGGTTTGGGTTTGTATGTGTACGTGCGTGTGTGTGTGTGTGTGTGTGTGTGTGTGCTAGTTCCGGTAAGGAGCGCAACCACACTGTTTATGTCTGAGCTAAAGGACATAAACAATCCTCATCAACAATGCAAAGAGAGAGAGCGAGAGCGAGAGAGAGAGAGAGAGAGAGAGAGAGAGAGAGAGAGAGAGAGAGAGAGAGAGAGACAGACAGAGACAGACCATATTACTGGCAAAGTAACACGGGCCACTTTGGTCTTTGTTCTGCCTTTCTTTATTTTTGTGTGATCCGCCTCTCTGTCTCCATCTTAAATATGATCCCTGGCCTGTTCCTCCTACTGCTTAAAGCAGCAGGAACGGGATTTATGAAAGTTAAGAAAGATGAATGAGAAGCAGTACGAGAGAGAGAGAGAGAGAGAGAGAGAGAGATAGAGAGATAGAGGATGAACGAAAGGTAGTTAAAATTACTAGAGATGAAGAGAAAGGGAAAGATACCGTAGACAGACGAGAAAGTGTGTGAGAGAGAAAGAGAGAGGGATATATTGAGAAAGAGAGAGGGATATATTGAGAAAGAGAGAGGGGCGAGAAATGTGTTAATACAGCATTACAATCATTGTAACCACTTCATCCTGTTATATGTTGGCTAAGAATGAGAGAGACAAGCAGTGAGTGACCCCTGCTCATCTCATCACTGGCACCACAGCGGCTAGACCGCCCAGCCTGGCAGCCGTGTTTCCTGTCTGTGAGCGCACACACACACACACACACACACACACACCTATTTGTTATCCGTCTGGCTCGGTTCCCCAGCCTGTCTGCCTGCCCACCACACAAACCCAATAATGCTACAGTACTCAGACAGACAGGCTGGCTGGATGGATTGTCTGAACAGGTCAGCTCCATATATGGAGATCTAAGGGTTTGAGGTTTGGGGTGAGATGTAGGTTGCTGACCATTATTGATGACATCAGGGATCTCCATATATGGGCTTAATATTGATGCCATCACGTGATGTCACAAGGCATATCCATATATGGGGCTGACTGACTGGAAACTGACTGGAAATGCACAATTTCATAGTTAACTGCGACCTGCGATCGCAATAAACACATCGCAGTGCGACCTATTGCAAGCTTGTAGATCTGCTATTTTCAGCGCGTAACATGCTTCCAGAAGATGCTGGCTTCTATGTAATCCAAATGACTGAAATCAATTGTGGTGACTGAGAACTATGGGGGAAATAATCTAGTTTTGGGAACTTGATATCAGTTCCTGTTTGAAGTTCAATGCGTCTGTTCCGGTGTGTGTGTGTGTGTGTGTGTGTGTGTGTGTGTGTGTGTGCGCAGTACTGTGCTCGAACCCGTGTTTGTGACTATAAAACAATCCCAGACATGTGAGTCACTGGGCTGATCCGAGACACCAGATGAGTCAGTGACATCATAAAAAATAGCAGATAGTGCGTCAAATCTTTGAATATAATATCTTTTTTTAAAGCGATAACTCAAATCTTCCCTGAAAACTTTTGAATTGGCCACAGGTCTTAACCCATTAACACATTCAGCGACGGGATTTCTTTCAAAATAGCAGCTCGGGGTGCCGCACAGATATGGCAGCTTTTACTCTGAATTCCGTTCCGTACAAAAACGGGGGAGGAGAGGAGAGGAGAGGAGAGGAGAGGAGAGGAGAGGAGAGGACCAACAGTCTGGGTGATAATCCTCCCTGCAGACACTCTCTCACACTCAGACAGAAGAATATGTAAGAGAGGGTGTGTGTGTGTGTGTGTGTGTGTGTGTGTGTGTGTGTGTGTGTGTGTGTGTGTGTGACCGACCGAGAGAGGGATGCGACTGTGAGAAAGTGAGCGTGTGTGTGTGAGAGCGCGGCGCAATGCATGTGTGTGACAGACAGAGAATGGGTGTGCGTGTGTGTATGCATGTGTGTATGTGTGTGTGTGTGTGTGTGTGTGTGTGTGTGGGCGGGGGAGAGGAGAGGACACTATTCCAGAGACATTAAAATGGCGACGGAAATGGAGAGGTGGCCGCTTTGCTTTGTCATCCCGGCTTATGCTAGGCTGAGGGGGGAAAACCCCCAACCCCAACCCCAACCCCACACACACCCACACACACACACACACACACGTCCCATGCACAGCTGCCGTTCATTTCATTCCAACAGGTTACACAACAAGCTTTACTAACATGCCATGTGATGAAACAGTGACGTCTCAATACAGAGCCACTGGAATGTACAGTAAAGTCCAGTCTGCTGTGCCTCTGTGTGGAGATGTATGTGGATTTGGAGGACTTAAAGCCTGTGATCTCTATATACGCTGGTGTTTGGCCTGCCTTAAACCAGTGGGTTCGGGACCCGCAGGCGGGTCCCCACATGGTTTTGGGGGGTCCCCAGAGGAGAGTAGTGTGACAATGTAAGTACTGTTAAGCCCTTTTTACCGTTAATGTTTCAAAATTAAAAACAAATTATACTATAAATTATACTATAAAACTGGTCATAACAGCCTGAAAAGGTTGAGAACCATAAATTGCTCTATGGATTTGGAGGACTTAAAGCCTGATCTATACGCTGGTGTTTGCATGCCTTAAACCAGTGGTTACCAAAAAAGGACCACCCAAATTGATATGTAGTGTACAGTATTTGGCTGCAGACCCCCATCTGCACAAATGTTTTGTGGTGCCAAGGCAGGGATCCCAAGAAGAGATTCAAGAGAAGATTTGTGTTAAAAGTTAAAACATTCGTTTTTTTTTTTAATGTTCCAACAATTTCATGATTTGTTTTTAATTCAATGAGTCCCGTGCATGACGTGTTGTGAGCTTGTTTACGGAGCACGACACACCGGTATGAATCAGACTTAAAGTCTGGCTGAGTAATAAGTTCCCATGGGCGGAAAAAAAGAACGTCTTGTCCCCTGTTTTATCTTTTTGTTTTGTTTTTTACTTGTTGAGCAATTCCTCTGTGAATTCGCTGCAATCATCTAAGTAAACATGATGTGCATGCAAATGCAGGAACAAAAATAATGCAGTGATGCGAGTTCTCAGCGTATATGCACGCGCATGCGCCCGTGTGTGTGTGTGTGTGTGTGTGTGTGCGCGTGCATGCATGCACATGTGTGTGTGTGTGTGTGTGTGTGAGGGAGGGAGGTGGCTGCAGACAAGCAGGCTCTAGAGGATTACAGAACAGGCCACCATAACTCATATCCCTGATCAGTAGCCGGCCCACAGACAGACAGACAGACAGTATTCATTTCCATCTCGTGTACCAGGACTCTCTCTCTTTCATCTCTCACAAGTACATCTTTCTTTTGTTTTTGATAATGCCTTATGCACCGCGGTAGATTAAAGGAAATGTATGTGGGCATACCCAACAATAGATGCCTAAACAATGATAACATTTCCATTTTTGTGTACTAGGTCTATATCAAAAGTGACAAAAAATGTAATGTGCTGCGTGATGACGTGTAGAGGCCCGAAATAATATTGATTTCATTCACCCGTTTTATTCCCAATGCTGTGTGTTTCTCCAAACACAGCTGGTGTTGATTACAGAATTACTCCTTATATAATCTCATTCAAGATGACATCCAGACATCTTATGACTCATTAAAAAAACTTAATCAGCACCCTAAAATATGTATCTGAAAACAGGTCAGAAATAAGCCACATACTGTAGTAGCACACATGCTGAAATGCACCGTTTGTCTCTCAGACTTAGACGTGGATGTAGCTAACGTCCAATGGCCTGAAGGGATGCAACGCTCTGATTGGTTCTGAAACCTAGAGGCTTCCATTTCAGACTGATACTACAAAATAATATGCCCAAAAAGCCATTGCACTCCTACTTTAAGATATTTATTGAGAAACGCAACGTTCCGGGTCACGAAGGTGCGACCTTCCACTGTGTCTGGCATCTAAAGAAACTGACTGAGGCGTTCGTACTTGCCACTCCGGACGCCAGGCCGTAGAACAGACCACCACCCTCGGCCTGAGGTTCGAAGATGTGCGTGGCAGGAGGCGGGCACTTCTCCTGTCTGATGAAGTTGTACAGCAGAGTCTTGACCAGTCGACTGGTGAGAGACAGACTGGAAGAGAGAGAGAGAGAGAGAGAGAGAGAGAGAGAGAGAGAGAGAGAGAGAGAGAGAGAGAAAGTGGAGTTGGGAGGTGCAGGGATTAATCTCTTTTTCAAGTGGGCCCTGGCCAAAAAGGTAGCATACATACAGTAGTTACACATTAAATGCATGGCAAAACAAAAGCAAGAAAACTAAAATATATTATCATCATCATTATTTTCATCACCATCAACAGCCAACTTCCCATTGAAACATTTTGAATATTTGAAACAAATTACACGGACCTCACAGGAAAGATCTGGGCCTGACTTCCAGACAAACAGCCATAGTTGGCTGGGTTTTTATCTCAATGTGTGAGAACACATTTTTTTTGGAACACCACAAGGTTTTTGTGGAAGAGCGACATTCCAACAAACTGAAAAGAGGGATAATAAATTGGGCTTTAAGGCTTTTACAGTCATAAGACCAGCGTCTGGAATCTCACACCAGTGGACTCTCACACGTAAAACAAACGTGTCGACAATTCTTTTGTTTGAGAATCTTATTTTTTTTATCTGGAGTGCAACAAAATTGATGCTGATATATGGGTACTCTTTTCTGTTTATTAAAGAGATGGAGAGACTGCTGTTACTGAACAAACACCCTATAGCAACGATTACCATCAGAATAATAGGGCTTTCACTTTTTTTTCCACAATAAAAGGCAGGGACCCATTTTTGGGTCATGGACAGATTTGTATGCGTCCCTTTAATTCTACCTTTTCAACAAAACTACATTTTGTTTTTAATTATTATTTCCCCCAAAAAAGAAAAGAATTTCATGAATTTTAAACAAAATTCAATAATATTTATTTAAAAAAATCTGTTATTTCATGAAGAGATCAGAGATATTTAAGAAGTAGCGAAAATCCAAAAAATCTCAAACGTCATATTTCTGTTTTGGTCATTGAGCTAAAAGGTTTGGGAACCACAGACTTACACTACACTGGATTTATACCTAGTTTACGTACCGGCGGCATGCCATGCACCAAGAATATCCCATCTACGGAGCGGTGTGTGAACTTGTAGATCGGAATATTGGCTTATTCATTTTGGCTAAATGTGCGTGAGGCGTTGAGTGCCTGGTCTCTCACCATCGTCCTTTCATGATGTGCTGGTAGATGGATCCATCCCGGAGGATCTCTTTGTTGAAGAGCTGATAGGACAGCAGCACCAACAAGGTGGTGACGGCTTCAAACAGGATGCTGTATGTGATGTCACTACACACACACACACACACACACACACACACACACACACACACACACACAATGAAGTTAAAACAGGAACTGATATCAAGTTCCCAAAACAAGAATATTTCCCCCATAGTGATTACATGGATTAAAGTTCTCAGTCTCCGCACACAGGCGGGAGTATAGAGTACCGGTATATGTCAGGAGTATATGTCAGACATCAACAAGACAAACTTTTAATAGATGATTTAATAAACTACTAAATGGATTAGTCGGAACTGTGTTAAGGCACGGACGTTTACAAAGTGACGTAAATACCTGGAGTTTTTGAGGGGCGCCAGCCGCTCCAATGCATGGCTTTTGAAGATTACATCATATGGCAGCCAAGTCTATGGACTATTATTGTTTGTTTAGGGCCCTAAATGATGACGTAAGTTGTCATGTGGCAGATACAATACAATAAATAATAATAATAATGCACTTTATATTTGAAGCAAAGTGCTTGCTAAATTAGGAAAAGAGAAAAATAAAAATAAAATAATCGTAATATTTTTTACAATATGGATTCCCCTGCTGTGTTTTCTTGTTACAGTATATTTCTTGGGGCTTTTTTGCAATTGTTTTTTTGTTTGTTTTTGCAACTGTTAGTACAGTTGAGAGTGACAGGAAACGGAGAGAGTCAGGGAGTGACTCTCTCTCCGTGTGTCACTCCCTGTGTGTCAGGGAGTGACACACAGCTAAGGTCGCCGGGCTTGGGAATCGAACATTACAGTATGCCATCGCCACGCCACGCCACCCCCTGTTGTATTCTGAAATGCATGTTGCATCTTCTCCCCGTGTCCCCTACGGTAGGTACCCTCACAAAAAACATTCAGTAATCGTGGTCTCTCCGTGGCCAGCCGGGGAACCTGCTGGAATAACGTGTTCCTTCCACCCGCTACGTCCAACCGGGGAAACCTCATGCATAGAAGGAAGCATGAGGTCAGTCCGTTGCTCTCCCCAGGTTGGCAGAGAGAGTGTAGCGCACAGGATTACAATAGATAATTGACACAGGGTGAAAGAAATAGGTTCGGGTACAGTCTTGCACATCCATATTATAAAGAAGGACACTCATTTGGTCTGTGTCTGACTGAGAGGAGAGGCATGATGAGAAAACAGTCAGATTTGTTCTCATCTCCTCTGGGCTTTAAACCCAGAGCACGTAGAGAGGAAACCGCCTGACAGCTACAAAGTAACAGAGGAGAGGGGGGGGGGGGGGGGGGGGGCTGATGCTGGGAACAATGAAGAATGCTGGAATGATCAACGCACTTACACTAGAGCCAGGGATAAGATGTCCAAAACAATGACACGAGAGAGAGGGAGAGGGGGGAGAGAGAGAGAGACAGACAGACAGACAGACAGACAGACAGACAGACAGGCAGGCAGGCAGGCAGGCAGGCAGGCAGACAGACAGACAGACAGGCAGGCAGACAGACAGACAGACAGACAGACAGACAGACAGACAGACAGACAGACAGACAGACAGACAGACAGACAGACAGACAGACAGACAGACAGACAGGCAGGCAGGCAGGCAGGCAGGCAGGCAGGCAGGCAGACAGACAGACAGACAGGCAGGCAGACAGACAGACAGACAAGCAAAGTGAGAGAGAGAGAGATAGGGGACATTCTGTCTGTCAATCACGTGTCCATGAACTTGGTTTGACCTAGACAAGGCAGCATAGCGGAGCAGTAAAGGAATGATTCAACCTATATATATATATATCAGGGATGTGCCGACGAGACATTTTGGCCGATATCGATATCCGATATAATTAATTGGTAACCGATATTACCGATGTCTGTATTGAAAAATTATAATAATTTTGTCCATTCTGAAAAATACATGTAACAGGGTATCTGCACTGCAGGCTTAGACAAGTCAGATTGAACTTAAATATCTTTATATTTAATATAGTGAGCTTGTAGATCTGTTCAAGCTGTTACTTTGGGCTTGTTTATCTGTAAAGACAGACCGATTAATCGGTCTGATTGATTAATTGAATCGATGCGGATTAATCTAAACTAGAAACTAGAATCGGCCGATAGCGATGTGTTTGCCAATTAATCTCCCATGTATACACACACACACACACGGCGGCGGTGCAACCGAAGCAAAAAAAATATTTAAAAAAAGAAAGAAAAAAGATTAAGCCTAATTTATCATACCTAGGTGTCTGTGTGTTAGAATTAGATGTTTGTCATGGGAGAATGTCCATCTCATTCTCCCCTTTCAATGGACACGTCCCCTCTGCTTCGGCGCAGCAACGCTAATCGTAACTGGCTGGGTGTGGTGCTACTCTTTACCTACTGTACTTAGTCAGTACTTAGTCACCACTGGTGACTAAAACTATGACAAGAAATGTTCCTCGACTACCTTGTTTCACTAAATAAAAACTAAATAAAAGCCAATACTATGACGACTAAGACTAAATATATTGACAATTTTGTCAACAAATAAAAACTACACTAAAATGTTAGGGAGGGACTAGTGGAAAAGAATCCAAAGAACTAACAGACAAGTCATTTTATGATTGGTTGCGCTCTGAAAATAGCACATCTACAAGCTCACAGCGTTGTGAGCTTGTAGATCTGCCGTTTCCTGACAAAATACATTTTAGTTGACAAAATTAACTGTAATTTCAGTCGACAAAAATCTTAGGATATTTAATCAACTAAAACACAAAAACATTTCCGGTGACTAAAATATGACTAAAACTAAATCAAAATTCGCTGTCAAAAATCTGCATCTACTAATGGTAAATGGTGCATTTATATAGTGCTTTCATCCAAAACGCTTTACATAGATTGTGCATAACATTCACCCACATTCACACACACCGATGGCAGCAGAAACCATGTAAGGCACCGACCAGCTCATCAGGAGCAATTTAGGGGTTCAGAGTCTTGCTCAAGGACACTTAAGACACCAACTCTGGGGGAGCCCGGGATTGAACTGTGAAGCAATGTCCGTGTTCACCCATGTACCCATGTGTCCGCCTATGTGTTAATGAGCATGAGTATGACTATTAGTGGCAGTAGGGGCCTGCTAATGAGAGAGAGAGAGAGAGAGAGAGAGAGAGAGAGAGAGAGAGGAAAAGGGGCGGGGGAGTTGCACCACTCAGTTCACACGGGTGTGATTTTTTTTAAACAAATAAAGTAACAAAAAGGGAGATACAAGGTTTCCACTCCGACAGAAAGACCTCCGTTCCAACTGGGCGGAGCTGTGGAGGTGGTAGAGGTACTTACAGCAGAGGCACCTCCACGATCAGGTGCACCAGGTTGGACATGAACTCCTCCAGGAGATCCTCCGTCACTGTGTCTGTAGATAAGGGGGGGTTATAAAATAACATTCTGTTCTATTATTCTGTCATTTCTAACACCAATGCCAACAAGCTCCCTGTGGTTGGCCATGAGCAGGATCTCTCTCTCTCTCTCCCTCTCCCCCATAGACTCCTTCCCAGCCATCCCTCCTTCACGTCGGAGGAACAGAGGAAGGGGAACAGCCAGCTGGAAGCGTTCCTTCTTTCCTCCACTATACTTCCCTCCTCTGTCCCGTTCCAAAGGGCCTCAGGACTCGCTCCAATGCCATGTTCCCTCCATTATGTGTCCAGTCCTGACCTTAAGCCATGGCAGGCCCCCTTTGGCATAGACTTTGTCTCAATGACGGGATAGCAACAAAAAAAAGCTTGTAACTCTGCTATTTATGAACAGAAATAGTATTTTTTTTTGCAATGTTCTGAAATTGGCAATTAAAAAAATAAATCAAAGATTCTTTATATATTGGATAATATTTTCACGTTTAACTTTTTACAAATACCCCGTATAAATACCCCGTTTGACAGGACAATACCGGCCAGTCTTATTCAGTGTTGATTTCTTCGACCAATATATGGCGAAAGATTTATGGCGACCACCCTTTTTCAGTGACGAAAACGAAATAAAAACTAAGCTATGATGACTAATACTATGACTATAATATATTGACAATTTCATCAACAAATACAAATTTGACTAAAATGTTCCAATTTTATGCTGGCAGGTTGCATTCTGAAAATAGCCGATCAACAAGCGCAGTCATTCTGACTCCTCCCCATAAAATATGTTATGCACTACTCTGGATTCAAACGTGTCGCGGGTTCCAACACTTCCCAAATGGATCGAGATTCAAACCCGTCCCGGGTTCTACCACTTCCCAAATGGAAACACTGTCTTCTATTTCGCTGTGACTTTCCATATCGTAGCTGTCGGGCAGAAACCTCTCAACTCTCAATCAACTCCAACGAGATCACTGTACTCGTGTACGGCATCTGAGAGACGACATATTTCTGAGGCACTATTTTAATGTTCACAGTCTGATACCGAACGTATTCAAGTTGTATGTCGTCATTTTTCAGAATTCTAATTCAAGAGCATAAAACGTAGCAGATCAACAAGCTCAATAGTGGATCTTCTACTTCTGATGCCGACGCTGTCGTATGATCAAGTTACAGGCGTTAAATTACGGAAAAAAACACACATTTGGAGATGTCGACAATATATTTCTGGCTCCATGAGGATAACGATTCATCCAATGTGTTCTACCGGAGGCGCCCATTTAAAAAAAAATAAAGAAAAAAAGGATGGTCTTCTTATAATGGATTTTGTCAGTTAATGTGTAATTAGGCTGAGGCCTAATTTAATCCACTAATCGGAAGTATTTATTCAAGCCACCCCACAATGCAGGAAGTCACTGGTTGACTTGTGTTATGTTACTTGCCAATAGCTCCATTCAGAGAACAGCACTCAGCCATTTCTCTAAATACAGCCTTTCTCTATTCAGCGCGACCTTTGTGTGACCCCAACTGTTGGCAATAGTGGACAGTCAGAAAATAAGTGCATTTACAATCCCTTTTGTTTGGTATCTGTACTTTACTTGAGTATTTGTGGGGATTTTTTTTGTTGTAGAATCCGACACTAACTCCACTACATTTTAAAGAAAAACCTTTGACCACAGGGGAGCTTACGGAAATATTGTACGTGATTAACCACTTTTGCTCAGTTTCAAAAATAGTGGAAAATATCTAATCTACAAGCTCACAACGCATTCTATCGTGACACGTTGTGAACTTGTAGATCGTCTATTTTAGCTTTTTGTGAACATCTTTGAATATTTCTGAATTTTTGGGGCGAATCTGGGGGGAAACTTCTAAATTTAAAAGAAGTTGCATAATGTTGTTCACTGCATAATATCAATGAAGGAAAAAAGTCCCAAAATATGATATATATAAAAAGATATCTAATGTTGGCAGCCATCTTGAAATAAATGTTTGTCAATTGTCATCTTTGATTTACAAGTTGCCTCAGTTTCAAAGAGTGACCACCAAAGATGATTTAGTACCAAATGTCACGCTTGGAATAGCATTTGAACGATTCTCCCAAAATATTGCCGTTATCTGTCTCCTTTTGTCATAAAAAATAACATCCAACATCAATGGGACATAGCTCTGTATACACAATGCTGTACCCCCTCTCCAACTGTATATACTTTCCCCATTTTCAACTGTTTTATTACATTTCGACACTTGCTTTGACAATGTAAACGTATGATTTCTCGTGCCAATAGGGCATAGCAGTGGGCGTGGTTTTATGGTTCCACTGAAATGTTGGCCCCATAGAGATTTAAAAAAATAAATTATTTTAAGCCTAGAATCCAGCCATCCTGATCCAGGATCCTGGTGAGTCATGACCATAAATCTTTCATTCTATGAAAAAATGAAAGTGAAAACCGTAAACTAAGGGTATTTATGAAATGTAGATTATCATATAATTAAATATTAAATTGTATTTTTTTCACAGAATCAAAGGTTTTATGGTCATGAATCACCAGGATCCTGGATGGCTTGATTCTAGGCTTAAAATAATGGATATTATAAATATCTCTATGGCAAAAATAAATGGCCGATTTGTCAGTGGAACCAGAAAACCATGCCCACTTCTATGCCCTTTAAAGCTCCTTTGAATTGAATTGAGTTGAATTGTGTGTAGGACGGTGCTCACCTCCGCAGGAGCCTGGCGCCCTCTCCTGGTAGGAGAAGTGCAGGTGCAGATCCTCCTCGCTCATCTCCCTGATGAAGACCTTGAGCAGGCAGCGGATCATGAACAGTGCATTGTGGGCCTGCCAGATGAACAGCTGACTGCAACGAGACGCAGAGAAGACACACACACAGCTCATTTAGCCATAAATCACTCCCAACTGAAAAACTAATTCACGTTGATTAAGGGTTCTACAAAAGGGGCCGTTCTACGGATAAAGTGAGTTGTTGTGGGGGTTTAAAAAAAAGATTTATCCTTAAACTATTTAACCCGCCCGCGCTAAAACTTTCCTCACATCCATGTTGGAGTGGATCAGAGTTGAACACAGGCTACCACTGTTGACCCATTCAAACCTGAAAAACAAAGCATCAGTGTCACACAAGTTTTTCAGAAAACTCTTAGGATTTAGAACAGTGGTTTTCAACCCTTTTCGTATCAAGGGTCCATTTATATATTCAGCATTTGAGCCACAGACCAGCATTTGATGAGATGTAGCCTCTCAGACCCAAATGAAAACTTGAATATTTTGTTGTTGTTGGATAGGATTTCGTCCACAATTCCATGCTGTATTGATGTGGTACCATAGGAAAATGGCAATTCCTCTACATTCTCTCATTTTGTGTAGACTTCTTGCAAATGAAGTAATGCAGAGGTTTAATAATAATTTAACTCTTGAGAGTGTAAAATTAAATCAAATGTACTGATAACCCGTCCCGTAAGGGTCCATTTGGTTTCACTATTCACTCTATAAGGGTCCATTTAGTTGCCAACCCCATCATTTAGCCGGGAACCACCAGGAATCCCCTCAGGGACCACTGCTTGAGAACTACTGATTTAGAACAGTAGTTATCAAAAATATCTGCTATTTAAAAAATAATATTAAAACAAATCTCTTCTACGGGGGTCCCTGGCACAAACACATTTCAGATGGGGTGGGGTCCAAATAAATATAATTTTGGGGGTTCTTGGCACGAAAAACATTTTGAGTATTGCTGACTTAGAAGGCCTTTGTAGAATGGGCTGCCTCAGCTCATAATGGGTTAAGCTTCTGAACACCACTACGGCAGCCATGAGGCCAACTGTGTGGTCGCTAGGGGAACACCATCTCCTGTTACCTCCAGTCACAAGTTTTACAATTACAATCATAATGTACCATGGCTCCTCATGCCATAAGCATCCCAGTCTCACAGCACTAGGAGGATGCTGATGCTTAAAACTTGGTTTCAAAACATAGGGTACATGGTGTTTTTTGGTTGAACCTTTTTTTTGAGAGGCGCTAGCCCCTCCTATACACAGCCTTTGTCCTCACAAAATGTCTGCAACAAACATTAAATGCCATTGACAATGAAGGGAAAATTGACGTCATCTTGTCCCCACATGTCTCATATTTGCCATCGACAATGAAAGGAGCAATTAGGTCAAATGTCTGCCAAATGTGACGTAAAATGTCCGCAACACAAAGACCTTGGCTCGAGACCCGAGCCAAGGTCCAAACCTGCGACGGTGACACTAAAGAATTTGAGGTCCTAGCGGGTGTCCTACAGGGTGATACTCTGGCCCCCTTCCTGTTCATTGTAGCGTTAGACAATGCACTGAGACTCGCAACCAATGGTAGAGAGGAGGCACTGGGGTTCACTCTGGTCCCGAGGAAGTCAAGGCGCATACACCCTGGTCATTGACCCAATCTCAGATACAGCAGAGAAAGGAAGGGGACTACTACTGCAGCAGAAGGACAAAACCATTGCCACTGTGGATGGGATGGTGCTCGAGACAGTCGATGACTTCAAATACTTCATGGTTTACGTCCCTAGTATTAATAGATAGCACACAGAAGACACACCCAGCTCACTGGTTGCATCACAGCTCACATCGATAAAGGGATGGAGGGAAAAAACAAGGGAAGAGAGGAAGAGAAGAGGGGAAATTAAAAGAGGAAGATGATGATGAGTGAAGGAAGTTCACTGAACCACAATATCTCAGCCACCACCACCACCATCAATACAGCTATTACACACGCCAATTATGTTGTCTCCTCTCTGTGTGCTCAAACATTTGAACACTTGAAATGGGACATTCTGCACAATGACTACTTTTGGTACTTCAAGTACATTTTGATACCAACACTTTTGTATTTTCTCAAGAACATCTTGAATTTCTGACTTTTACTTGTAATGGGAGTATTTCTACATTGCAGTATTGAAGTCCACAACGGTTTATTTCTCTCGCAAAATCTGGCAAAACTGGTCGGGGTGGGTGTGAGGAGTTGTGGTTTGGCAGGCATGAGTAGGGAAATAATGTCTCACACACTGTGGATGATTATACCTCCACAGGCTTCCCATGGGAAATGACAACTACTTCACTGTTTGTCTCATTTGGGGGGAAAAAGAAAAATAAATTAGGGTTTCCCACACGCAAACACTGGATCATACAATCACAGGCATATACGCTCGCACAACAAACAATCAGGGACTTTCTTTTTGGCAGGGTCTGTCATTAACTGGAACCGTTCGTTCATGAGATCTTTGGAGGTTCTCGATTCTCATACTCACTCCTGGCATTCTGTGGAGATCTTCAACTCTTTGGTTCTTCCCAAAAACACTCTCACCAAAGCACTGAAGTTCCCAGTTCTGGGATTGTTCTCGACTAGAAATCAAAGGCAAAACGATGGGGAGAGAAATAATCAACAGTTTTGCAACATTAAGGACAGAGATCAGAAATAAATATCGGCTTATAGAAACTGAAGCAAAAACGTGTAAAATGAAAGATGTAAAAATATATATATATTTAAAAGGGTATTTATTTATGTCCTCTAAACAATCGTGGAGTGTGTGTGGAGTGTTTGTGTACATACTTTTGTATACATGCATGTGCATGTGTCCACATGCACACGTTTACAGTAAGATCACACTAAACTGACAGTCTTCAATATTATAGTGTAAGAAATGCACGGTCAGCGAATATAAGCACAGTGTAGTGTACAGACTAAAGATCTATAAAATACTGGAAGCACAATGCACACAGTAGTACATACTAAAGATCTTGGCGAGTGGAATCACAGCCTCTTCCAACAGCTTGGAATCCCCACTGTGTATGGGGAGAGGGGGAGAGAGAGAGAGAGAGAGAGAGAGAGAGAGAGAGAGAGAGAGAGAGAGAGAGAGAGAGAGAGAGAGAGAGAGAGAGAGAGAGAGAGCGAGAGCGAGAGCGAGAGCGAGAGCGAGAGCAAAATTAAGACAAGTTCATTGCTTGTATCTTCTGCCCTCTGCTGGCCTACTACTGCACTGCACTGCATTATATTACACTGACTCAACCACTTCTATTCAACTTAAACCAGTGTTGATTTCGTTGACTAAAGCTGTGACAAGAAATGTTCATCGAAAACTAAACTATGATGACTAAGACTATGACTAAATATATTTTCAATTTTGTCAAATAAAAACTAGACAACAATGTTAGGGAGGGACTAGTGGAGAAAAGTAGAATTAAAAGACAAGTCATCTTGTGTTTGCTCGGGCGTTGCACTCCGAAAATGGCAGATCTACAAGCTCACAAAGCGTCACAGTGAGCTTGTAGATGAGCTATTTACTGCATGCAGCCAAGTGTAAAATCAGGCATTATGATGCAATCAAGTCCAGCCAAAATACATTTTAGTCTACTAAATCAACTGTAGATTTAGTCGACTAGAATCGTATGATAGTTAGTCTAAAAAGAAAAGAGGACTAAAGGTAAACTTTTATTTAAAAGACTATGACCAAAACTACTGGTAAATTAAAACTTGCTGTCAAAATAAACACTGACTAAAACAGACCAGAGTTGTCTCTGTTGTATTTTACAACAAATGTCTTCACCGAAAATAGCTGATCTGCACATTGCGAGCTTGCAGATCTGCTATTTTCTGCAAACGTTCCCGAGAATAGGGATGCTAGGGTTTAAGTAACATTAAGTCAGGCAGTTTCTCCTATAGTCACACATTCTGTTCATGACTGGCTGACAATGACTCAGTGAATAGCCTTAGTAATTATCATTATACAGTACTACATCAGAGTGTCCTTTTTGATTGCTTTAAAGCTACTATACGTTTGTGATTCTTTTGCCCTGTAAAACACATTGCGCTTGCATTATACGACATGGACGGTGCTATAAAAATAACGTTAATTATTATTATTATTTTAATACGGGCGATTCACCTAAATTAATTTACTTAGCCTGCCTTTTCAAGGTGAAAGTTAAACAGTTATTTATCGCTCTGAATGTCTGTTCTGTTTCCACATCTTTTGTGTGTGTGTGTGTGTGTGTGTGTGTGTGTGTGTGTGTGTCACAGGCCACATGTGAGGAGTCATGTTAAGGTAGCGCATAACAGCGGTAACATCTGTGAAGGAAGTAGGGAAAGGGCCCAAGTTCTTTCCAAAATGGCGTGCGTGCATAGAGCTCATTACTGAAGTAAAGCGTGTGTGCGACTGTGCGTACCTGCTGCTGGGGCTGATGAAGGTGAAGGAGATGAGCTGGTTCCAGAAGGGGTCATTCTCCGACATGGCCTCGGAGCCCACCAGAGCTCTGAGGCTGGGGTTCTCCGACAGGTCACTGACCTGGCTGGTGTTGGCTCCCATCTCTACCAGCTCCCTGTCGGCTTCACCTGGGGTCCTGGGGGGGTCCTGAGCAACTTCCACTGGGCCAGACGAGCCCAGTGCACTTCACTGCTTTGTTATTGCTAAACAACTAGAAACTAGAACCTATAAGGAAGAAGAAAAAGGGGATAGAAATTAATGAGATGTGAGACTGGTCATTCTTTTCTTACAAAACAAATGACTATTCTCCATCCTTTCTATTGATGTGCAGGAGGTGGAATGTATTACGTATCGAGAGAATAGATAGCCCCTTGAGATGCGGGGGGGGGGGGGGGGGGGGGGGGCTTATACACACACACAAAACAAAACATTATACAATACAAATACACACACATTACAAATAGTTAGCTTGCAACGCTCACCCTCTCCCAGTCTCCCACCCACACACCCAGAAATCAACGCGAGTACAAGTGGTTTAAAATAAAGCATGAGATCAGGTTGTGTCAAGATGTGAATAATATAAGGAAGTGAAGTCCTGAAGCGGCCAAGAGGAAAGGTAATAAATCCGAGGGGAAGAGGATGACTCCTCGTTCCACAACACAAAGCAACCTGAGTAGTCCTCAGGCTAGGCTCCATAACCAAGCCAGACCCCCCCTCCCCCCCACCACACACACACACACACACACACACACAGTCTGTTCTGTTACTAACTAGACCAACCACTTTCAAGCAGATCTCCCTGTTTTGGGTCCCTATTCTGGGCACACAAAAGAAACATTTTCAAAAAACGTCAGAAAAAGTGTCAAACATTTTCTTTTTCAGACATAGTGAAAACAGCCAATCTACAAGCTCACAATATGACGCTCACATTGTGACGCATTGTGAGCTTGTTAGATTGGCTGTTTTCTATGTTTCCGCTTATCTTATATACAAGCAGGTGCAACTGCTGCAATTATATCTTGACTCTATTCCAGGTCTAGGAAGCACACTTTTCCTAAAAAAGGGCCTAAAATGATTATCAGTATTGGAGAGATACTAACAACTACATGCTGTTATGTCCCATGGCCTACTTGGCTAAACTCCCTCTTCCTGTTAAGTTTATAGCGCCAACTGTTTTCTGGGATAAGAGTCTCATTTGTTTACAATTTTTTTAATTCAGGGGTTAAATTGGGGTGAACTAAACTTTGTGAAAGTCAGGACATTGACCTTAAATGAGTGACGCAGTCATTTGTGGAGATGCAGTACAGTGTGTGACACACAGATGCAGGGACGTGCACAGAATGTTAGAGAGGCAGGGTCTGAAATTCCCAAAAAATAGCAGATCTACAAGATCTCAACGCGTCGTGCTGTGATGCGTTGAGAGCTTGTAGTTCAGCAATTTTTAGCTACTGGAGATTCGGCGGATGACATGGATTTGTACAGAATGAAGGACAAATTGTTTTGATGCAAAATGTTGTGTTCAAGTTCAGGAGAGTTTGGAAAAGGGCAGTTCTCCTGAAAGCTGCCTTCAGCCAAGTATGGCATGGAAAGGGCGGGGGGCATTTGCATTTTCACCATTAGTAAAGGCTGCATTCATGGTCTGGAGAGGGCAGGTCTCTTTTTACACGGAATAAACAATACGTTTGCCTCTTCTACAAAAATAAAACGTACAAGTTCTCAGGCTCGTGTCACGCGTGTCAAGCTGTCATTCTCTTGTAGCCTATTATTTATTTCTCAATTTCACCACGGGGTAACCTGCATCTTGGAGGACAGTCAAGACGGGCAGTGTCAGTAGACCAATCACAGGCAGGTGGGGCGTTACCATGCCTCAGCCATGCCTATATGCTCGGACACAAACGGAATTCACGCACGGGTAAAAGGGCAGAGGCACAAGCCCCCTTTGATGTCTATGTGTGCACAGATGTCCTCTGAGCACCAACATCATCTCCTTTTTTATCAAAAAGAAAAACAGACAAACCTAACATAAATAGCTACAGTACTGTATGTCCTGTAGGGATGCAATGGCCTCTTTAGCAGGCTGTTCCAGATACACGATTGTCAACATTGCTACCTAAATATCTTCTCAGGAATATAAAAAGAACCTCACGAACCTTACAAAAGCCTCAAGGAGGAATCCTTTCAACATTAACGGTCATAAATAACCATAGTGCAACATTAACCACTTAGCACTAAGTTACACCCGATATCAGGTGTCTTCAACAAGGGGGGTCGGGACCAAAAATTGGCGATCTGCAAGCCGACAACGCCTCACGCTGCACTGCATTGTGAGCTTGTAGATCAGCTATTTTCGGCAATGAGGTTTGGTGTAGAGGAAGAAAGAGCAGACCAAGTACAAAGCCACGGGTCAGGTGGCTTACCAAGTTACTGACAATTTAAGAGTGTCTGAAAGTACACATGAACATGAATCCAACATACACTAATGAGTAATGACAGTGCTGTCAAACAAGTGTATGTATTGTTGAGGCTATAAATCTATGAAAAATCACACCCGTGTGAACTGAGTGGTGCAACTCCCCTCTCCCCTCTCTCTCTCTGTAATTAGCAGGCAACAGTGCAACACTATCTCTCTCTCTCTGTTTCTGGCACAACAGCGCCACTTTTGCCCCTACTGGTACTCTAAACATAGTCACAGTCACATAGGTGACAAATATGTTGAAGACCCCTGCCCTATATACTTTGTTACTTGAAAACTAGATGCCCTAGTATTTCCCTCTACACCAAGTCACTGAAAATATTGTAGAGTCCCATTGCGGCGTGTTGTGACTGTGAGCTTGTAGATTTTTGCCCAGGGTTCTTCCCCAAAATGTTCAGATGGGGGTCTGTATGAGTATAGCCTCTATTTTTGGAAAATCTTTTGAAATAATAATTAAAAACAAACAATAACAAAAAAATAAAATGGGTATTTTACCATTTTCCTCGCGACCCATAAGAATTGGTCCACAATTTAGGCAATTTACAATTTAGGCATTTAGCAGACACTCTTCATCCAGAGCGATCATTTACAGTAAGCAAGAACACCACATGGTAATACATCAAATACATATAAATAGTCATCAAGAATGATAAGTAGAATATCTGTACAGTGAAACTGAGTATACAGTATAGACTATACTAGAGTGCTATGCCTACATAAAATGCTATCCACAACCCACTTATGGATCCTGATTCCTGACCCACTATTTGGGTTTGCATATCAAACTGGGGGAGGGTCCTTGGCGTAACAATAAGGTTGAGAATCACTGTGTAACGTCATGTACACTCGTTTAAAAGTCATTTACGGGAGTGGCCAAGTACAGTCAAACACAGGATGACAATCTGTAGTCCAGGATGTGTGAATTAGAAACGCTTCAGACGACACGCCTTCGGTATACAAGTATGATCACATATTTTTTAAGTTACCATTACACAACAGCACCAATTATACTCCTGACACAAGACCAATGACCATAATTATAATTAAAATATTAATTCCATTAACCCATTAAGTACGAGAAAGTTTCTGTGTCACTTTAGCTTTTAACCACTTTAACCATTTTTTATACTTCTTTTGAAAAATCGTGTAAATGTGTGCAACTGCAAATCTTTGAATAAATATATTTTAACTCAAATCTTTGCTTCTGGGGATCCCTGGAACAACAGCTTTTGAGATGGGAGTTAACAGAGAAGATGTTTTTCAGAAAACGTACTGTATGTTTGGATTTAGAAGACATTTGTAGAATCTTGTAGTCTTAATGGGTTATGTTTAGTTCGCCTTCTTCTTGCTATGCTTTCATTGACATATCTCAATACAGATACTATTGGACCACTGGTTTACAACAGGAGGGGTTCTAGGGTTTCCCCACAGCTAAATTATGGAAGTGGAGCTTTATAGGTCAGTGACTCTGAGAGCAAATTGACCCTTATGGGTCTCCAACTCTGTTCTTCTCATTTTTGCCACTACTACGTGAGGAACCAAAACATTATTTTGCATATCTGTCATAGTTTGCCTACTATGACATGCAGTCCTGCACTGATGCACATCAAGCACACCAAGGTTTAAAGTGGGTTAATTTCATTGTAACTTCAACAGCCAATGGTGGTCCAATGAGAGAATTAACTTCCCATGCACTAGTCTTGTCTAGTACAGTTGTAAATAAAATCTAAACAACTCTTATGAGGGTTACCAACTGTTTTCAGATGGCCTAGGACAATACTCAACTATTTGGTAGCCCTTTAATATTAACATGAACACGTTAGATTAACACACACAGATAGATAGATAGATAGATAAGTTAACGAGGCGTTATAGCAGTCAATTAGCAGTAGAATGGCTGTGATAGTACATACATATACATATGTGTGTTTATGGAAATGGAATACATGACATGTAGCTTACCATTACAGCCATTCCAGGGCTGGCTAGCAGTCATTTGACTGTAATCACTGCAACATTACGTTACGTTTTTAACATCTTATTGTCTTGTCTCTGCACCGCATCTTTCACAAACTCACGTGTTTATAATATGTACAACAATGCAAGCCCCTATTTAATCTTAAATGTCATGTACACAGTTTAGCTCTGTGTACAAGTGCTCGATCAGCTGACCAGTATATAACAGCTCTTACCTGTCAAACTGATGTGTGCTAGCTGCTCCTCTTCACTTATTTAATATCACATTTACGATATATATATATATCGTATTCGTGCGAGTCAAGGGTTCATAACAACGCGTTCTAAAAGCCGTGTTATTATTGCTCGTAAATGATAACTGATAAGATATTGTTGGTGAATTTGTGGAGGAACACAACTTCACTCCATTTAGCCTCCTTTCCTTTCCGCCATATTTTCCACGTCGCGACCCCTTGCGTGATGACACCAGAGCGTTACGTCCATGACGCAACACAACGGATATGAATAAATTATATATAGAGCACGTAATACAACATGATATAACCGGTATGTACATTCAGTTGTAGAAGTAGAAAATGTAGAATTACTATATATAGTAGTACAATTCATGTACGCAAAAATGCTCATATGCAGCATATATTACATTTCACCAAATATTTCCATTTCACTTTGCATCTGTAAAAGATAAGGCTGATGTTAATGACTTATGTTTGGTTTAACCTATATAATACATAATTTATCAGTTAATATATTTAATACTAATAATAATCTAAATCGGCAAACTATAACTAAAGCTGTTAAAAAGATCAACGCAATGGACCAGCTAGAGCTACTGCATGCAGAACAGTAAATATCAATCATTACTGTGGGGTGGAAACCTTGAGCTGAGCATTCATATTTTTACTCCCTTTTTTAAACGTTCTAAAAAGCTGAAAATATGCATCTTCGGCCTGGACGGCTGGCATTGACGTTCGGGCACCTATAGGCTGCTGGTCCCGACGGCCTTTGCTGCGTGTCACTCCCCATCTCCCTTTTCCTGTCAGTTTACTGTACTCTTATCAAATAAAGGCTAAAGGCCCAAACATATCTTGAAAAAAGAAATAGAAAAAAGGAAACGTCATGCTCATATCAGCAATTTTCACTACTTGTGTGCAACACTCTTATATGATGCCCTATGAAGTAGGGCATTAATCAATAACGGAAAATTAAATGTGGAGAAATTGGGAGAATAGGTCTCTGCCCGACTGCAAAGATGTGTATCTCTGTGACACCTGCAGTCTTTTACTGTGATTATAAAGCTAGCAGAAATAATCAAAGTGACCATTTTGTGTTAAAAGAGAAGCAAATAATGAAGTACAATCAATTATAGATTTCCTTTTATTCAGAAAAAGCCTGAGTATAGTATGATGCCATATAACAAAAGTAAAAACATTAGCACTTAAGCCCTATATTATAGCCTACTTAGTTGACACCAGAGCTCTACATTTGGTCCGCTCCATTTTTTCATCTCTACACCAAATCTCTTTGCCAAAAATAGCACATCTACAAGCTCCCAACACATCACATTGCAAGTTGCAACACATCACCCATTGTGAGCTTGTACAGTAGATCTGCTATTTTTTGCCTGATGTTTGCCCCAGAATGGGGAGGCCAGACTAGAGTTCATGTGGTTAGAGCTGCCATAAAATAAATTGCAGAAGAAAACTGTTTTATTCACTTGAAAAATACCTAATTTACACAATTTTTATTTAAATTATACATTTTTGTAATTAACTGAAATTATTAATTATTTAACTTAATATATGTTATATACTGAAATATGTACACAATTTGAGATGTTTAATAAGCTGTCAGTCTGTCTTCTTATCAGCTACTGTGGTTGTTCCATTGGCAGTGAGGTCTCCGTTACTTTCAGGCTGAAAAACAAAGAAATAATGTCAGTGGTTACATTATGAACATAAAGCAAGATGATTACATGGAATAAAACAAAATAAAACCTCATGACTGAAAAAGGTTAGTATGGCCAGAGTCCTAATGTGTGATTTGTGAAACCCATGTCAGTAGCACCCCCTCCCCGTCATAATGTCCCATTACTCCGACTATGTGGCTAGGGTTAGGGATAGGGATAGCAACAGAGCGAGTCGGACCAATGCGCTGTCGGAAACAAAGCGACGTCGGACCAATGACACGTTGACGATTTTTTTTGTCCCAGTCAAGCCTGCTGGCATTTCAGAATCATAAAGGCTCATTCATAGTCTGGATTTTCGGTGGTGAGGTGAGAAAAAACAGAGAGAAGGGCTGGGGTGGTGGTGGCGGCGGTGGTTTGCTCTTCACTCTTGGCGTCATGTTGTAGTTCGGTGGTCACCTCATCACCGAAAATCCAGACTATGAATAACGCTTTAGTGTGACAATTGACAGTTTGTCAGAAGATTTTATACATTCAAAGCTTTACTCTGCTAGTATGCTCTGTAGGTATGCTCAGAAAACATGATACACAAATGAGGCAAGACAGGAATTCAGACTTCAAAAGTATGAGTGATTTTACTCGAGTAAGGAGACAAAACTTACATGACCTGTCAATGCAATTGAAACCCAGTCTGGCTGTCAGAGCAACAACCTTTATAGCATTAAGACCCCCACAACAGCCAACCCACTACAACCATGTCTCAACAAAGCAGTATGACAGATAAGATCATCGCACAGGAGATGGCTATACCTTAACTCATGGAGAAGAGTTACTAAAAATAGTATACTTAAAAGATAAATTTATAAAGGGTATTATTAAATGTTTAATTCTAAGAATTTCTTGGACACTACGCACATTTATTTCACGAAATATCAAAACAAAATGAGTGATGATGTACAGTATCAGACCGCAGTCACAGAGCCCCTGTACTGAACCTTAGATGTCGACTACTCTGTTAAAGGAGTTATTTTCTATCGATTAGTCACCCCATGGAGACTTTAATTCATGGATTATGTCGGTCAAGAGAGAGAGAGACATTGATGATGCATAACATTACGATGGCCGATTCATGCAAGAAATGTTTGTGTGACCAGTAAAACATTAGAGTAAAACATTACTTCACTAAGACATTGATCGGCAAAGCTGCCGAATGCCGATACTACAAAAACATGCTGGTATCGAGTATGAGTGTCAGTCTATGACATTCCGATACCATGTAATTTACCACATTATATTCATTCACAAATCACATCAATTATTTGAATGCTTCAGTAAATGTTGCACTACTGTTTTATACTCTTATTGTACAATTTACATTATTGTTTTACTAACTTAGAGCTGCACTGCAACAGTTATTAATGGAATTTTTATTCATTTCTAGATCAGTGGTACTGAGGTACTGAAAGACCCCCATAACTCTCCCATAACTGAGTTACAAAAGGAAACGAATGGAGCCGTAAGGGTCCATTTGGTTCCATTTGTACAGAACTGTAAGGGTCCATTTGGAACCCCCAAGGAATCCAGAGACTCCCTGGACTCCACTTTGAGAGCCACTGTCCTAGATTACACACTGGAATTTGATCGGTACTCTGTATCGACTGATACACAAGTTATGGGTGTTGTGATATACAACATGATTACAACAATGGGTAATTGGTATCAGGAAGGAAAAAATTGTATCTGTGCATCTCTACAATATTCACCACCTTGAATGGGGCTGTGTAAAAGGGGATATGGATTGGACGGTCATAGATTTACCTTGCTTGTTCCATTACTGGTTTGACTCTCTTTTTGGTCACCTGGGCCCCCAGTCTCCTGAATGGCTTGCTTGGTCCAGAACTTGTTCATGAAGGGGGAGATGAAAGGGTAGAGGATGGGCTCCAGGAACCTCTTGTACACCCATAACAGGACAGGAATCACAATACAAGGAATGCACACCATGGCTGTGGCTCAGACTGCAGGTCCAAAGAGATGAACCTGCCCCAGAGAAGGCACAGTCAACAGTAGGTATTATAGCAAGAGAACTGTAACCACTTTAACTCACCAACATTGCAGTTGTAAGGAAAGCTTGAATTATCCTCTTTGAATCTGCAAAACGTTTGTTTCATAAAAATCCACCGTAGACATGAGCTACTTTGTAAGAGCCATGAATTGGAAATGATGTTTGGTCTATAAAATGAGTGGGCTGTCACTGATGATTGACGGGCATATGGGCGGACCTGATTCACTTAATACCTCACCTAGTTCACCTGTTTCACACACAGTGAGAGAGAGGGGGTGTGTGGGAAGCCGCACTTTTGTTGACCGCTTTATTTGCTTTATTTATTTACTTTACTTACTTTGGATCGCTGTACCCAATTTGCTTTATGTTGGAGCACCGTTTAAGTTATGCTTTACTTTAATAAAAACACCTTAAAAGTATTGTTTTGGACCCAGCGAAATCCTTTTGTTTGCGGAGCGCGTCTGACACCCGGCCCATCCCATCGCCTCTCAGCGACTTCTACATCAATCTCTCATAGTCGCTCAACATTGTCAACAAAAATGGCATTGTCAACGACGGCATTACACAGCAGAAGATATGGATCAAGTGGACAATAACAAGGAAGACGGTCGGAGACAAGGAAGGAGGATCCGGATGACACAAACATTCTGAGTAACTGTCAAAGTCAACCACTAAAGTCAGGTACGAGTGACGAGTGTAAACTGCATAATGGAAGGAACGCAGTTTGAATATTCTTTATACTCCATTGGGGACGAGTGATCACTGATCAGCCTACCTGTCAATCCCGGGTTGAGTTGACGCTCGGAATAACGTTCATTAAGGATCCGTACCGTAGCTGTCAATAAATGAATGTCCGCTTGTCTGTTTGAACTGCTGCGCTGCATATGAAAATTAGGCTACTGAATACTAAATGAATGATGTCTTGTGGATACGTTTCCTTTTAATGGGCGGATTGTGGATGTGTTGGTGGCACAAATAATTCGAATGGAAAATTAAAAGGAAAAATGAGTCTAATACATACTGGGGAGGTTACCAGTTCTGAGTCAGAAATGGAGCGTGGAAAACGAGAGATTGTGCTAACGGCTAAGGCCGCGCTGAATAAAATTGACAAGCTTGAACGGGAGCGCCGCCTTTCTGTCAATAAAATGAAATCCATTATACCACAAATGAAATCATTCATGCAAAAAAAGGGAAATGTTTTGACCGTGAAGTCTTTGTTGGTTACATTGAATGAACATCATGCACAAGCCACATTGTCTCATGACACATTATTGCCTTTACTGCCTGACGATGAGGAAAGGGAAAGACAAAATGAATGGTTTGGCAGCATTGCAAAATACAGCCATACATTTAAAGGTGACGTGGAAAATTGGTTGAATGAGCCAGAGGAAATGGTGGGGCATTTTGAGAGTGATGAGCAAACTGAATTTGAAATGTGTTCACAATTGCACGTGGACGCTCCTCCCACAGTGTATAAATCTCCCTCAGTGACGCAAGCGGCATCAATAAGTATGTCCATAACACATCATGACATTCAAGATGATGTGCAACCAAGTGACAGTGTGTCAAACGTGGGAAGAAAATCTGGTACACAAAACTCCATCACTTCTAGGGTTTCCTCTGCATGTCTGTTGGCTCAAGCGGACTTGGCAGCCATGCAAGTCGAACAGAAAAACTTAAAGGACAAACATGAACTTGAAGCTCAGGAGGAAACGTTGCGCAAGAGAAAGGAGCAATGGAAACTGGATAAGGACATTGCCGCACAAATAGCAAAATTAAATGTATTAAAATCTCAAAGTGTCGTAAGTGGGAGATCCTCAAAAACAAAGACTGTGGATGGCATGAATTCTTATGTGGAAAAGGCACAAGGAAAACCACCAGCTCTCAACGCTGATGCCAATCCATTCACACCCACAAGGCCTAAGGACAAAACCAACTCTCAATTCATTCATTCACAATCACAGCCTCCGTCACTTATGCACCAGGAATCTAGGCCACGCCCAGTTCAACAAATGCAATATGTTTTCAATGGTTCAAATGTAACTAATCATGACAATACAAGGGCTCATTCTCAAAATCCAAATGCTCATTTTGAAAATGTTAACTGTGGAAATACAAATGCAAATGACTGTCAAAGGGAGATGCTTAGCATTATGCGAAAGCAAAATGAAATTACCACACTGTTGATCCAGCAACATTGCCTCTCCTCTTTGCCAAAAAGAGAGGTGCCAATCTTTAATGGAGATCCACTAAAATACCATTCTTTCGTGAAGGCTTTTGAAAATGGAGTAGAAAATAATACTCAAAAGGACAGCGATCGTCTGTACTACCTGGAGCAGCATACAACGGGTCTTCCCAGGGAACTGGTCAGGAGCTGCCAGCACTTAGACCCAGTGAGGGGGTATGCTAAAGCCAAGGCTCTGTTAAAAGAGGAGTTTGGAAATGAGCAGAAAATAGCATCCGCATACATGGACAAGGCTCTTTCATGGCCGCTCATTACTATCGAAGATGTAAAATCTCTTCAAGAGTACAGTCTTTTCCTCAGAGGCTGCTGTAACGCCATGGAGGAAGTGCAATACTTGCATGATCTGGACATGCCCGCAAATATGATGATCATTATACGAAAGTTGCCATACAAGCTCCGAGATACATGGAGAAATGTAGCCTGGGAACTACAGGAAAAGTTCAAACGTAGAGCTACATTTACAGACATTACCGCTTTTATTGGGAAACAGGTGAGAATTCTAACTGACCCAATATTTGGAAACATACAGGATGCCCCGCCACCAACTACACCTAAAGGCGCGAGCAAATACTCACACCCATCTGGAATGAGAGGAACTAGCTATGCCACCACTGTGACCCCCATGGAAACCATGACTCATGGACTTGAAGAGGAACATGTTCAAGAAATAATTAACACATGTCTGTGCTGTGGAGAAGAACACCCGTTGGATATGTGTCCCCATTTGGAGAAAAGACCCCACGAAGAGAAGATAGGCTTCTTGAGAGAGAATGGAGTCTGTTTCGGATGCCTGAGTGTTGGACATATCAATAAATTCTGTGGGAAAAAGATTACCTGTCAAACTTGTGGTCGGAAACATCCAACCGTACTTCATAACACTCAGAGAGAATGGAACAACGGGTCTGACCTATCGGATCGGAAGTCAAGGATATCAGTGGAGGGCACAGTGGTATCGAGTGGCCTTACTGGGGCTGGTGACGACTGTAAACTGCCCATCGTCCCAGTACAGGTTAAGTCCAAGAAGGGGAGCAAGATTATTACCACCTACGCTTTCTTGGACCCGGGAAGCTCTGCCGTGTTCTGCACTGAAGCCTTGATGCACAAACTGGACCTCACCGGGAGGAGGACAAACATTATGTTAAGGACGATGGGCCAAGAGAAAGCCGTTTCTAGCTACAGCGTGTACGGACTGGAAGTGGCTGGTTTGAACGAGGAGCACTTCTGTAACCTGCCCAATGCTTACACACAGAAGTGCATGCCCGTCCACAAGCGGAATATTCCCAAACAGAAGGACCTCTTGAGATGGCCTCATTTAAGACATGTTCAACTGCCCGAGATCGATGGTGACATTGAGCTATTGATAGGGACTAATGTTCCTGAGGCATTAGAACCATTGCAGGTCATTCGCAGTGTAAATAATGGTCCTTATGCCATCAGGACGATGCTTGGCTGGACTGTGAACGGACCGCTTAAAGGGGAGAGCAACGATGCAATGGATTGTCGGCAGCCAAAGTTGTCGGTGAACAGGGTGTCTGTCGTGAACTTAGATGCACAGAGGCAGAAACAGCCGTTGAACAGAAGACCGGTCATTCGGACCACCAAGAAAGCAGTGACAGACTCTAGCAAAGACCCAGAAAGAGACTTCTTTGACAGTTGGGGAGGAGAGTTTAAAGAGACGGAGGACAAAGGGGACCAATGGTACCTTCAGCAGACTGGCAAGAAACGTGTCAAGCGTCCAGAGAAGATGAATGCGGAGCCCTCTGGTCTCCCTGCAGTAGAAGTGATCGCTCCTGGAGGTTCTCACAACCCAGACTTCTTCAACCATCAGGCCCTGATAAAGGAGGCTCATGAAGTCGAGGTGAAAAAGGGAAAGGTGGCGACAAGACTAAAACAGTTGGCTGTGGACAGGGACAGCAAAGCCACAGAGAAGTCCAGGTTTCAGGAGCAGGTGGAAGGACTGGTAGAGGACGAGGAAGAGGAGGCAGAGGATGAAGAGTCGTCTCGCTGGCAGAGAAAAAGACTGAGAAACAGAGAAAAAAAAGGAGAAGGCACTGAAGTTCAATGCACAGCGGCGGAAAATGGCCCAGCAGGTGTCGTGGACAACACAGCACCTAGGAACTCCTGGGTCATGGGACGAGTCTTACAAACCTTTCTGGACAAGCCCGGCCTTGTGCGTCAGGTACGCATTGAAACAAAGAATAGCTGCCTCGATCGTCCAACAACGAAGATCTGTTTGATCCAGGAGGCAGAGGAGGATCAGCGAACAATTTCCATGAGCTGTTGGACTTGGGTGGAAAAAGGATTACAATTACTTTTCCTTGGATTACAAATACAGTCACTTGAGTATTTTTTCATCTCTACTGTTTTTGACTTTGGATATTGACTTTGACGAGTGTGTTACCCGGAAAATGACTTTGCGCAGGAACAATTACTCGTGTTTGCGTTCGGTTGAAGAAAGACTTTCATTCAATGCAAAAGGAAGAAAAGTTCGGGAATTTGAGTACTGTTATTTCATGCCTCCGATTATGTTTGATGTAATTATTATAACCTAATAATTAGGGGCTGGCGTGTAAGAGCCATGAATTGGAAATGATGTTTGGTCTATAAAATGAGTGGGCTGTCACTGATGATTGACGGGCATATGGGCGGACCTGATTCACTTAATACCTCACCTAGTTCACCTGTTTCACACACAGTGAGAGAGAGGGGGTGTGTGGGAAGCCGCACTTTTGTTGACCGCTTTATTTGCTTTATTTATTTACTTTACTTACTTTGGATCGCTGTACCCAATTTGCTTTATGTTGGAGCACCGTTTAAGTTATGCTTTACTTTAATAAAAACACCTTAAAAGTATTGTTTTGGACCCAGCGAAATCCTTTTGTTTGCGGAGCGCGTCTGACACCCGGCCCATCCCATCGCCTCTCAGCGACTTCTACATCAATCTCTCATAGTCGCTCAACATACTTATTATAAGCTACTTTCTGCTAAGAAAGTTTGGATGCATTCTGGAAATCGCCCACTTCCCCTTCTCACACTCATTGGGTTAGGGACACCTTGTACTGTGTAAAACTGGAGAAGATTAGACACTCCTTGAATGGTTCTTCCGATAGGTTCAGGAGTCTGAATCCGTCTCTGCTTGGGGATGAGTGAGGTCTGCTGGAAAGTTGTTGTTGTAAAAGTAGCTTATACTGTGATTGTATGGATTGTATTGTATTTTATTGGATTATGGATGTATCATGTACCTATGATTGTTGATAGGATGTTGTGTACTGTTTTGTTTGTTTTTGTCTGCCTTTTATTTTTTCAACTTTTACTGATGTTGTATTTAAGGTTTGTTTGTCTTGTTTTCTGTTGTCCTTTTTCTTTGGGGTGAAAATTCAATGTGTTTACTCTTTTATGTCATAATTGTGGGGTTTATTTAAGAGAAGCTGTCAATGCCACCATTTATTACCGGTATGTCAAACTCAGTATTTAAATAATGCTTCTGTGAAAAAAAACAATAAACAAAGTTATAAAAAAAAGAAAAGTTTGGATGCACTCGTTTTCATTAACGCATTGTGTTGCAGCAGCCATTACGTCACACACACGAGGGAGGAGGGCTTGTACAGTAGTTACAGTACAGTACCACTCACTTCAGACGGGTCTGATTTTCTTGTGCAGTCGAAAAAGGATAATTCAAGCTTTCCTTACAGCTGCAATGTTGGTGAGTTTAACGTCGTTTAATACAAGCAGATCAGACTTTTGTTTGCTGAATGGATTGTCAATTTTAAAATTACCATAATTTCATGGTCAAATTAATCACATCCAATCGATGAATGAACAATGTTAGTGACAGATTATTATAATGGTTCCACTCTGACCAGAAACAGCAACAACACTATCTCAGGGACAGATTATACATGGTTGTACTACTAACTAGAATAGATAGTCATATTGTTGGATTACCATTAGCCCTGGTCCAGTGGACCAGGGCTACAATCTATACACTACAGCTACACTGATAGATTGCAATAGAATGCAGTTCTATTTAGGCTTCATGATGAACATAATAGTATACTACTATATTTACAATAAACATTATTGGATTGCAAGATTCTAGTCATATTTACTTGTAAATCGTTTGATTACCATCTATTCTAGCCTAGTAGTAACACATTGGCATTAGCATCATAGCATTAGCATGCCATCTAGAATACAGTGATATTTACTTTAGCACTGTTGGATTTATAATCTACAATCGACATTAATGTTAATGCTGGATTAACATCTACACCACTAGTACAGTATTTTACAGTCGGATTATGAATGTGCATCACCATCGGCCCTCAATCTCTCTCCGAAATTAACCTAATTAAAGAATAACCTAGTGTGTTGTCGCTGCTCAGTTTATTGTCACTGTAACTCAACCGCTCACCTTTGTTTTTTCGGCGCTGCTGTGATTTATAATAATAAAAATGAAGTTAAAAGAACAAATGAACAGTTATGTTTTGATCAGGTTTTGATGCTGCGAAGGCTCCGGAATTTAACGTCACATGCGCATTGTTCACTTCCTCCGCCGACCGCCGTACGTCAGTGCCGCGTTGAGAATATCAGATCTACAAGCTCACGCGGCGTCGCGGCGCGACGCATCGTGAGCTTGTAGATCAACGCCGGATGGTTTCCGCTTTGGATGACGCAACCATGGACGCAACCCCTACGACGTAACCAACCCGGAAGTGCATGGCGCCGGGGTCTTCAAAATACAAAACAACTTCAGCTTTTTTAATGTGAGTATTAAACTTGATATAAAACACTACCTCATGCATAAGGTTTATGCTATAGATATTGCCCACTGCTGTCCTACTCTAGCATTTTACTCATTGACGCGACAGACAGACAGATAATACAGCGTTTTTGCGTTTAGATATAACTTCAATAAAACAGTAATATGATCTCAACATGAATGATTCTCTGTGACGAATGTCCTTGCGAAAATAATGAAGTATATCGTGTTTATTTCGTCTTGCACTTTTCTTTCCGACAGTCAGCAACAATCTAGCAACGATCGATATACATACACATACAGTCAGTTTTTACAGTCTATGATACAGATATACATATACAATACAGACTGAGACAGTTGACTTGACATATGCACGCAACGTACGTGCCACAAAATAATAGAAACACATTTCTACCTTTACTAATGTTATCTGATTGATTGAAATATTGGGTACAGTCCAAGGAAGATACAGGTCAATACAAAAACTGCCAAGAGGATAAAACCATAAAAAGCACTACTTGTTTACATCAGGGTCCTCCATTTTCAATTAATCAAAACATTTAAAGAAATACAAATATACACTTACACTTCTATGCAAAATAAAAATCACCAACCATCAACAGTATAGGAGAATATGGGGACGGGGGGCTTTTACTTTCTTACAGGGGCCAGTTTCGAATTGCAGCCGCCCATATTATATTATATTTATATTATATTATAGTATATAGTGCTCTTTGAGAGCAGGTTTCTTAACAGCTGTTGGTAGGACGTTCAACATTTTAGTGGCATAGGAGCGAAATTAATTTAACCTTTTGTATGAGCCGAATCTGTTACTCAATGCTATTGTCAATAATGAGCATTTATTATTTTTTGTGGTTACAGTGCAGCCATGCCTCTGTCCACTGAATCTCAAGGCGAGGATGGCCCGTATGTTCTGGTGGCCAGTCTGGACAACGCTCGTAATCTGTCCAACATACTGAAAGCCATCACCTGCAAAGACCATGCCATCTTCAGTGCTACACCCAACGGGCTGAAGGTCACTGTGGAAGATTCCAAGTGTCTGCAAGCTAATGCCTTTATTCAGGTAGTGTGTGTGTGTGTGTGTGTTCAGTCTCGTCTCAGAGATGTGCAACAGTAAACAGACTAGAGTACCGCTAGTTTTGCCCGGGAGACAATACACGCAGAGACGCGCGCGTTGCGTCTCTGTCGTGCGCCGACAGATACGCTGTACACAGTAAAATCCTCCAATATTCCTAACACGTCAATGGACCCTTACAAATACTTACCACTGTGAGGACTTTACTGTGCAGTATCAGTTAATCACTTTTAGCCGAAATGCCAAATACGAACGTAAATAAAAGCCTGGGTAGTGGGTACCGAGGCTAATCACAGGGTTGATGAATGGTTCCCCAAAATAATTTTAGTACTGAGGCAATTCCTGCTTAACTGTCATATGAACTCCAATACAGGAGCAATACACAGTATGTCATAAATCTGAGGAGAAAATTAAATGTTTGACTTAAGCATCTCTCTTGGATCCATCTAATGAAGACTTAGTTGAGAAAAAGAAATTGTGAAAATGGCAGATCTACAAGCCCACCACATGACGTGCTGTGAGCTTGATGACAAAGTTGATTCTGATTGTAGAGCGGCTATTTTTTGTATGCCACCATGCAACCAACCAACCAAGTACTAACAAGTTAACAGGGTTAAGTGACTTACCGGTAAATGACTCGATCTCTTCTCCACTAGTCCCTCCATAACATTTTAGTCTAGTTTTTATTGTTGACGAAATTGTCAATATATTTAGTCTTGGTTTTAGTCATCGTAGCTTAGTTTTTATTTCATGATTTCATCAGAGAAAAAAGGTAGTCGACGAACTTTATTTTCTCATAGTTTTAGTCGACAAAATGAAGAATCAACACTGTTCTCCTCCTTTTACAGGCTGAGATCTTTCAGGAGTTTACCATCAGAGAAGACACGGTGGGGTTTCAGGTCAATCTGACTGTCCTTGTGGACTGCCTCAGCATCTTTGGTGGAAGCACAACACCAGGTAGCCTACATTTTTGGGTTGGCCTGATATACTCATGGATTAAAGTTGTCAGACTGACTGATTGCAGTCATTTGGATTCCATCTTTTTTGGAAGCATTTGAAGTGATCAAACTAGCAATATAATACAAGTTTAGAAGCATCCATTTACCAAAATGTAATTTTTGAGTGACAGATTAAAAAGAAGAAAAAAATTACTTTAAAGAAAAAATGAAAGTAATCAATACATGACACAACCATCATTGTAACCTCTGTGTGTTGTCAGGAGTGAGCACAGCACTGCGGATGTGTTACATGGGTTATGGTTACCCTCTGACCCTGTTCCTGGAAGAGGGCGGGGTGGTGACTGTGTGCAAGATCAACACTCAAGAACCAGAAGAGCCCGTTGACTTTGAGTTCTGCAGCACCAATGTGACCAACAAGGTAGTAGAACGTTCACCATTCACTCTGGTATAATGATCTTTTTTATTTAATTTTCTTTGTCTTTTTTTATCCCCCGATTTTGTAACCCATTATTCACTTTTAACTTATTATTAATTGGTTTTCATATTCTTTGTTTTCATCAAGGTGATTCTGCAGTCAGACAGTTTGAAGGAAGCCTTCTCTGAGCTGGACATGACCAGCGAAGTTCTTCAGATCCTCATGTCTCCCGACCCACCATACTTCAGGCGAGTACTGTCTAAATTTAAACCTTTTACTTTGTGAGTTGCAACTGCAAAATGATGCAGAACTGATCTTGAAAGGCACTATGCACTAATCTTTTTGTGTGATACAGTATTAACTAAACATAATTTTACTTCACCACACAAATACTGTATGGTAAGCATTTTATTCTGTTCTTCAGGCTATCAACTTTTGGGAATGCTGGAAACACCCATTATGATTACCCCAAGGACTCAGGCATGATGGAGCTATTTCAATGCACCAAAACGCAATCCAACAGGTTAGAAAAATCACTTTTGAATGCATTGTCAAGTGTCAAATTACAGCTTGGTGTGCCAGGACCTCCAATGGTCAATTTAGAAGATGATTATTTAGATGTTTGCTGATCTTTAAACAGAATCCCATTGTTCTAAAAGTGGGAACGACGTGAAAATCGGACACTTCCCAAGGTGTTCCGTGTTGGGAACACTGGAAGATCTCGCAGCCTACGTTTGTAACATGATGTAGTTCAACAGTATTATATTTTGGTAAAGTTACCCTATGCAGACTGAATGCTGTCCTTTTATACATTGTTTTACATGCTTATGCAAAGGCTCAATTTGTGTCATTTATATAGCATTTTGTGTAGACATAGCACTCTATAGTCATGTGTATATGCATAGTTTCATTATATAGATATTACACTGCTAGACGGATGTTAAGTTCTTGGCTTACGTATGATTCTTGAATCTTGGTGACTATTGTATGTATTTGATGTATTACCATGTGTTCCTTGCTTACTGTAAATCGCTATCCATTAAGAGCGTCTGCTAAATGCCTGAATTGTAAATTGTTTATTAGAGCAGAAAGTCCCTTTTCATATTGTTCCTATCGGGCATACACCTTGTATCCATATTTCAACACATACAGAAGTACCGGTAGTGAAAAAAACAAATCTACAAGCTCGGATCTAAAAGAGCAGTGAGCTTGTAGAGCAGCTATTTTCACCATATTTGAAAAACTTGTGGTTAGGGTATAGCCCACAGGTTGTTTTTTCCGTGACACAGTATCATGTTTGTTGGTCTGGACAGATACAAGATGTCCCTGCTGAAGCAGTCTACCAAAGCACTGGCGCTGTCCTCCAAAGCCTCTGTGAGGACGGACAACCGGGGCTTCCTCTCGCTGCAGTACCTGGTCAGAAACGACGACGGTCAGATCTGCTTTGTGGAGTACTACTGCTGTCCCGATGAGGAGGCCGACGTTCCGGAGGACTGAGCCGGCCACCCGAAATCCTTTTAACCACTTGAACCCTAACATCCCACCAGTTTTGAATGCCATCAATGCATTGAAAGGGACAAAATCACGTTTAATCAGAGCATTCATGCTCGTTTAATCGGAGCATTCAATGCTCCAGTAGACTGCATTCTGTGCGGTTGATCACGGCTACCAGCGACGACGCACGTTGTCAACTGACTACGTGGGCGGTCAACTGGAGCATTGAATGCAGTCTGATTAAAAGATATTTTGTCCCTTTCAATGCATTGTTGGCATTGGAATCCGCTAAACATCCCTATGCTGGGGGGGACATTCGCCGTTCCTTTTTTATGTGCTTGCAAAAATATCCCATCTGACAAATCAGCCATCTGAGTGATTCCCTGGACAGCCAGATGGCTTCCTCACAGTAAGAAATAAATAGCCAGCACTCTGAAGTCCTTCTGGTACATTTAATTCACTGTCTGTCAGTACAATAGTGCACTTATGAATTAAAAGTACCAGAAGGAGTTTGGAGCGCTGGTTATTTCTTTCTTACTGTGAATCTTTGTGAGCCGTGCACCTGGTAAACTGCATATACAGACTGGGAGTGCTCATATTTCTTTTCTGAGATGGCCTCCTCACAACATCATTTTCAAAGAAAGGTCTCGGGGAGATGGCCCAAGTCCACCACCAGCAGATTGACCCGTTCCGTCTACAAACTCCATGCATTCGGTCCTGAACAAACAAAGCAGTATGCTGGGAGGCAACCTTTACAACAGCCACTGTTTACAAAATCAAACTTGCTGTGAGCTTGTAAATGTACATTTTCGGCGTTTTGGTGTAGAGTAAATAAAACATTGCACCAAGTGGTTAACTGCTCCTTCAGTTCAGAAGGATTAAGCTCTTAGATTTGGTCCTGTTTTTAGGGCTCTGTATGTTTATTGTATATAGCTCTCAATTCTTATGTGGAAAGTGCATATTTTGTTTAAACCTTTTTTTATTAGTAAATAATGAACCATTTATCTGATGTTGAACTCGTTTTTGTACGGGTGACTGAAATATTGTATTGTATGTTCTGGAGAAAAATAAATTGGCTTCGTGGAAACATCCGTCCGTCCAGGCAGATGTTTAACAATAATTTAACAAAAAGAATAAACATCTATAACGGTCCATTTGGTTACTAACTCCATTTAGCTGGGGACCACCTGGAACCCCCTCAAGGACCACTGGTTGAGAACCACTGATCTAAATAAAGCAGAACACTGTACCTTGACTAGAGGTCATGTTTGGTGATGTTAATGTATAGCAAGTCCTTGACATGAAAAGGTTTGCGCAGCACTGACACATTATCAGAAAACTACTGAATCAGCCATTCGTGCCAGCCAAGTCTATGGACTTTGTTTGTTTAGGCTGGGTAGTGACAACGTAAGATGTCATCTTGCTGAAATATATCTTGGAATAAAATCATTTCATTTTTCACAGACATGAGAATGACATGCCCCTATTTCATTGGTTCACTATTTGTAAAACCTACATCATCCATTCGGGCGGGAACCCCTTTTGGTGTTTTAAGCATTATGTTATACTTTAGCTATTGAAAAATAGCAGATATACAAGCTCTCTGTGCCGCGCTACAAGCTTGTAGATTTGCTATTTTTGAAAATCGTGAAAATGTAGAAGAAATATTTGGATATATATTAGTGAACGCTTTTAACTCAAAGTTTTGCTTCTGGGTCCCTGGCTGGAACAACATATTTTCAGATGGGGGTCCGCGGCCAAATACAGATAATTCTGGGGGTCCTTGACATGAAATAGTTTGAGAACCACTGACACAGAAACATGGGGTTTTCAGAAAACTGTCAGGATTTAGAAGACATTTGTAGAATCAACCTCAGGTCTGAATGGGTTAAGTAGGCAGAGCTTTCATTTACAAAGAAATTTACATTGACATGCAAGGTTTCTGCCTGACAGTGATTATTTTGCCAGACTGCTTCAGAATACATATCGTTAATATACTTTAGTATGTAAGTACCCAGCTGTGAGAGTAACTTAATTGTTTAGTTATGGAAATTAAGTCAACTATCGTGGTCTGACATTGTAATGCCTTAGCTTAGTTCTATGCGAAAATGGCTGCGACATGTGTACAGCGTAAAATACACTTTTTCAAAAGTGTGGCCAGAGGTGAAGTATTCTTTAACACGAGGGCTGCAGAGCATTTTCAATTGTGTTCCTTGTAAGGTCAATCTAGTTGAGCTCTAAAAGGGAAACCTTTTGTATATTGATTAAATTTCAGTGCATTTCTCAACATGGACAGATTATACAACCCCAAATAAAATAAAGGTTCATTAAAGTGCTTTCTCGGGATGCTGTGACTGCAAGAAAGTGACACTAGACTCACCCACTAAGTTGGTTTCAAAAGTTCACACCAACAGGAATATTGCAGCTGGAATTAAGAGTTTGAGAGCCCTTGAGCTGCAAATTCTCATAGATCAAATGCTTCAATAGCACATTTTTAGCATAACTTACACCGATCTATATTTTTAAACCTCAAAAGGAACAAATATGTATTTACAGATCACATTTGAACCACATCCCATTGACCATGAGTCAATTTTTTTTTTAAATGCAAGAATAATGCCTTCCATGTCAGCAAGCCAACTTTGAAGGAAGAGAACGGATTCTATAACTGAATGGCAGGTTTCATATTAGTTTCCATACCTTCCCTAAATTCCATTATCAGCCATTGACTCCATAGCCAAGTATTGCTGTCCTCATTCACAAATGTACATTAAGATTTAAGCCAAGTGTACTTACAGACGTTTCCACAAAATATGGCAGACGTTTTGTTAAAAATAACTTTTTATCAAAATATACTTGTTACGTATGTGGGATTAAAGCATTATGATCATATGTATTGTACCTAGTACAAAAATGACACCAGAAAAGTGTAAATAAATGTTATTTGCTATATCAGGCTGCTAATGTGTCTATCAGTGCATCTGATGAAGGCTCTGGTCGTCATAGCTGTGTCAGACAGCTGCAGCCAATTCAAATATGTGTTAGGTTAGGTACCACTGCACGCCAAATATGGAGCACTGACAACCATCATGCTTGCTAACTGGTAGACCCAAATCAAACTAAAATTAGCTGCAGCTGTGTTGAGGCGTTGAACCTGTCTGGACACATCTGTGAAGTGTCAATTGCAAGTTGCAACCTTATTAACTGTGCCATACCCGCATAACAGATACTAAAATGTATTTACCTGCTTTTCTTTAAATACACCTTTCATACCTGCGCACTGTAGACAAAAATAAATAAATAACCTGCACACAATCAACGAGTCATGTGAATGCTTTATTTGGATCATAAAAAAACCCAAACAAACAAACCTGAAAACTAAAAAGGTAAAAATCAAAATCTGAAAACTTTTTTTGTTAAAAATTCATTAAAAATGGTAAAAATCAAAACAACCCGCTTTGCAATGCCTCGGTCGCCGAGCGGCATTGCAGCAGGTTGTCACGGATACGTCTGAGTTCCTCCCGGGTTTCCTTGGCCCTACATCCTCCTTTACTCCGATACTTCATGGAAAGAAGCTTGTCAGACAGGTAGTGGAGCCACAGCACATTGGAGTGAGGCCGGTAGTCATCCCACTTGTTACTGGGGTGTAGAAACACAGACATGTCGGACGTTTACACAAACACACACAAACACACACACACACACACACAGTAAGTTGTGCACACACGTTTGTTTAGAGCCTATTTTTTATCTCTCTTAGCTCAGAATGCGATGAGAGCTTATGTTTTAGCCATTTTGTGTGTTTTTAAAGAACATATGTTACAGGTAGTCTTTACATTTACCGTATAAGTGTTCATTATAAATGTTCTTTTCATATATTAGTTTAATTCTCTTCTACAACTTAAATGTTCGTAAATATATTGGTGTGCCCCAATGTTGGGGCACAGAACACAAAGCTACTAGCTGGGTCGCAAGACAAATCAGTGCAAACTGACAAGTACCTACATCATATCATCGGCTATGAATAGGCCAATTAATATCCTGAGAAGCCAAAACAATACTTGCAGAAACGGACGCTGACCTGTTCTGCTCCCTCATCAGTCGATAGATGTCGAACTGGTAGTCTCCTTGGCCCATGAACAGCTCCTCGTCCTCAGAGATGTCGCATGCCACCGTCAAACCATCTGGACAGACAGTCAACAGATTAGATTACTGGTTCCCAGTAACAGTGGGACCCATTTATAAGAGTCATTTTATTTTTCATTTCCTACATTCTGTTTAATTATTTCAAAACATTTAGTTTCCAGTCATTTCAAAAGAAAATTACTGAACAAGAGGACATGGAGTGCCCAGCAAAGCCGGATGGACATGGAGGATTCTAACCCCCATCTCTACAGTGAGTGGTGGGCAGTAACTACTCCTGGACATGGAGGATTCTAACCCCCATCTCTACAGTGAGTGGTGGGCAGTAACTACTCCTGGACATGGAGGATTCTAACCCCCATCTCTACAGTGAGTGGTGGGCAGTAAGTTAGTAACTACTCCTACGGCAGCCGGACAACATGCTGCATCTATGCAGATATATTCGTATCACATCACAGAAATGCTAAGAAAGTTATTTTCATGGAAGGTTGCTCAGACTGATGCTAGATTTTACCTGGTATCCCAGTTTCTTTGAACACCAATTACATGACCATGGTTTTTCCTGTTCTAATAGGAAGGAACGTCTGCTAAATGCCTAAATTATAAATTGCAATGCACAAGATGATTTAACATACAGAGCAAGTCAGAGAGGAAACATGAGACGACCAACTGACCGATTTCCAGCCTGGACAGAGAGTAGTCAATGATGCGAACAAGCACCCCTTTGGTGTCCAGACAATGCTCAATTCCATCGAGTAGGAAGCTGGTTGACTTCTCCTTGGTGGCCTTAACTAAAATGTTGCCCCAGTGGAGATCTCTAGAGAGAACAGCAGCAAAATGGGATGAGACACCAGACAATGGCAATCACACTCAATAATGAAGCCTACAAATAGTCACAGTGTCACACACACACGTGGTTTTCAAAGTGGGGCCGGGCCCCCAGCTAAATTTGTTAGGGCTGTTCCCGAATACAATTGCCTGGTCCCCGCTGGCCATGATTCACATTGATTCTTCCGCACCAGAGTACACTTCATTCAACTGTATTCAATGCTTTCACATTGTCAAAACAAATCCATGAAATGTTTGAGAACCAATAAATGTATGCACACTACCTGTGTTCAAAGCACAGCTGCTGTTCAGCCACAGCCAGTGCAGCGGTCACTTGGTGGAGGATGCTTCTTGCCACCGCCAGAGAGGACAGCTTATATAATGACACAGGGTGACAACCATTAAAGACTGGATCCGTGTTTTATAGCCCAAACACTGAATCAATTATTCAGAGATGGTATTAATTCAGTTTCTTTACCTTTCCATTGCTGTTCTCCAGGTCACTGCCACCGAACTCAAACTCTAAGATTAGAAATAGCTGTTCATCTTCGAAGAAGTCTGAACAGGGGAATACAAACAAAAAACATTTTACTGGGAGGGTGAATGGATGTGTTGTGGAATTCTGGATCAATCAATAACCGATGAGGCAATATAGGAGTCGAAATGGTGGTAGGATAAATGCTTGTGTACAAAAAATAAGAAATCTTAACTTTGTTATATCCTTGCAGTCTAGTGGAACTTAAACATAAATTAATGCCCTATTTTGTCATCCAAGTGTCACCGCAAAAGTATCAAAATTAGCTAGTGAGGGGCCCCTAACACACCTATTTTTGATAACTAGAGGGGTCCTAACACACCTAAGTTAACTCAGTATTGGATGCTATTGACAAGACATATTTCACCCTCTGACCTGGTCGGTCATTCTCGGAGCGTCTCTGGCGGTCGAAGGCATCCCAGGCCTTCAGCATGACTGCAGGGTAGCTGCCTTTTACACAATGGAGACTGCAATGAGACAAGACACGGTCGCCTCATGTCACATTTGCATTCAAAACTACCAACTAGACACTAGAGGAAAGCCGACAGGACAAATACTTGAGGGACTAGGAGAAAGGACAGGAGAGAAGGGGCTTCTTACCCATGGAGTCCGATGAAGCCATACGTCTGGTTGTGTTGCTTCTCTTTCAGACTGCTCAACTCCCTAGAGGGAATATACATTCAGACGTGTTAGTCATTAATCCAATGTGAGAGTTGGCACTGAATTAATGTTGCATTGTCGTTCATTTGTATTTCATATTCATCTTTGTTTTCCCAGGAATATTCCAAGAGAATCAGAACACAAGGGAATGAATCCCTGGCCAAAATAAAACTTGTTGCCGTTGACGACACTTCAAGAAGTTCAAGAGTGTCATTAAAGTAGTGAAAATCTCTCTCCCATCGTGACATGTTTGAGCTGTAGATTGGCCGGTTTGACTTTGACATGGTTTCCACCCCACAGCGACAAAATTAGGCCCACTCTCAGCAGTGTCAACAGTCATTTGTCAGCACATTTTCCAAATCCAGGGAGAGTTACATAAAGTAGTACAGCTTTAAGTTCACCGTCTTACTTGGAAATAATCATCTCATGGAGAATGTCTCCAAAAGTCTTCTGCTCTTCTCCATTCACTTTCTCCTTGCCTTCAATCGGAATGATCTATACAGACAAAGATCATCAATGTATAAGCACACACCATAAACTAGAAGGCCTGTTGAAGACTATATAAAACAAAGGTTTAGTCTTGCTACATCATACAGACCTTGAGTGCAACAGTGTCCCCCGAAGCGTTGACGGTGGAGAAGACCTCTCCAAAGGTCCCTTCCCCTATCTTCTTGCACCGTTTCAGACGCTCAGGCAGAATGCACTCCTCCCAGCACAGAGCCCCCTGCTGGTTGCACTCTGCATACACCTTCTCTGCATCGGACAGATCATCATCGCATATACTCTGTCTCTGATGATGAAGACAGGAGCAGGGAGAAAGGCATGAGCACATGACCAAATACGCCAATGTAGACCTAACTTTTTCCGTTGATGGTCATCATGTGAACTAAAGCCCTAAACACACCAAAGGGTCACCATGCAACTCCTTAGGTCCAAACGATTGCAAGGAGTTAACGCTAAAACAGTCTTGACCCTTTGGTGTCGTTTGGGCCATTGAATTCCATGTGTTGAATCACTAGGGTCAACGTACAACAAGACATCTCACACCGCAGGGACAACGCTAAAACCTTCTTGACCCTTTGGTGTGGTTAGGGCTTTAACAATATTTGGTTGTGTGAGGTAACCATGTATAAGGTTATTCAGCTTGATGGTGTGAGCGTGTGTGCATTTGTCTGCGTGGGTGAAATGGTTCAAATGATCCAGTTTCACATATCGGTCAGTGTCCAATTCTAACAGCAATTTCAAAATCATTATTTTGGTTGTTTAAATTCATTCATGTGCAAAATAACGCAAGTTTGTAATGCATACATTGTTATTTTGTACTTAACAGTCAAACAGTAACTTGGCACTAATTTGGCACAATGATGATTGTGAAGTATCCCACACGAATAACTTTCAGTGTTTTTTTTATCATGGAAAATAAATCTAGTAATAATTGACAATTGTATTTATGTGCTATGCAGATGTGTAGTGTATGCATACCAGAAAGGTACTGCTGTTCGGCAGTGACTTGACCCATTTGGAGAAATGAGTTTTAACTTGCGTGTCAAATAAATCCATGCTTCCATCGACTTGGCCTGCCCTTCCAGAAGACTCCAACACAGAGCTTTGGAGCTCTCTAGGAGTCATCCTCACTAGGATGAAAGAGCGGAAGGGAAATATAACAATAACAATGAAGCTCTTTATAATAATGATAAAGATTAAACCATCTAGAGAAGTGGTTCTGAAAGAGGGGTCTGGGGACCTCCTCCAGGGGTCCTAGACGGTCCCCAGAACAGTTTAAACATTTAATCTCCATTTTATTTTTTGGCTATTTGAACATAGTGGCTCACAAGATCAGCAATTTGCAAAAAATTCAAAATCTTTTAAAACCAGGAAAGCATCCATGTAATTTTGTATTTGCGTTGGCTACTCAAAAATAGAAGTGTTGTGTGTCACTTCGTGCTGCAATGCAAGGTCCAGAACCACTTATGTAGAGCAACAGAGTGGTGTGTGTAATGGACCGGTCTAGTACCTGTAACTCTGCGGTGCACAGAAAGGCGAGCTTTGAGGCGGCTCCAGGTGTGCGTCTCATCTGTTGTTAGGTTTGCCAGCAGAGAGGAGAGGTCCAGGTGGCTGGCCAAGGCTCTGACTGGAGTAGAGAACATACCAGATCCATGCAGCAGGCCTTCATTGACCACCTGAAGACAAAGATAAGAGATTTTAAATCAGTTTACATGTGTCCGTTAACCGTTTACATGTGATGTGCTTACTCCATCGTTTTGTAGTATTCCGTGACAAGAGAGGATGTAGGTAGCACACATATGTAGCAGAGTGGCTCACAACCTCAGCCTACAGTTTCAACAGACTTGCCTATGCATTATGTTCAACCCAGTGTGTGTGTAAACACTAAATGATGTTTAAGTTCAGTACCACTCTTTAAAGGGACACTTCACCCTTTTTGCAAAAATATATATGTTAATGGCGTTTAGAAGCTTTAGAACACTTTCATGGGGGTCTTTATGTATGCAATATGTGGTTTTAGATATTTTAGATTGTAGCAGTGAGCCCGGTGTCTCTGATGTCATGGACACTGGGCTCACTTCCATCCTGGACTACATGTTGTCTCAGTAAGACAGCTCTCCCCCTATCCACAAGGAGGAGCAGAGCACCAAAGTATTATGGGAATTGTAGTCCAGGAAGGAAGTGAGGCCAGTGTCCATGACATCAGAGACACTGTGCTCACTGCTACAATCTAAAATATCTAAAACCACATATTACACACATAAAGACCCCCATGAAAGTGTTCTAAAGCTTCTAAACATCATGAACATATATTTTTTTGCAAAAAGGGTGAAGTGTCCCTTTAAGCTTTGTGTCTGTATGTGGCATTGTCACCTTGGGTTCATTATTTGTGTATGCGTGTCATTGTCACCTTGGATGTATTATGATGTCCAGTTATGCTGCCGTCCCCAGCCTTGCTTCTTCCCCTTAGTGCATGCTGGGTCGGGAAACCGTCTGCAGTGGCACTGCCTTTGTTTCTCCAGCGACTCACACTCAGACCACTCACAAACGCCTTCCTGGCCGTCCCAGGCCGGTCCCTTGACGCACTCCGCCTCTTTGTCTCTTTGGTAGCCCGAGAGACCTTTTTGGGACCTTTTTGAACGCTAGCCACAGACTGGTTGCAGCCAACAGAGTGTGCAAGGCTACTGGTGTGGATATCTGTAACTGAATGTTCAACAGAGTGTGCAAGGCTACTGGTGTGGATATCTGTAACTGAATGTTCAACAGAGTGTGCAAGGCTACTGGTGTGGACATCTGTGACTGAAGGTATATTGTCCGAGTCACATTGGGCCACTGATTGGCTACTATTCCCAGAGAGGAAAAGATGAAATGCGTCAGTTACCAACTCTGTAGGATGACCACTTTGATCATCAATTAATGACGCTGCATAGTAAGTTACATGACAAGGCGGCCCAGGACACAGCCGGTCTGAGTGGTTTGCAGTCTGACCACTCTCCACCATTTGTGGCTCTTCAGTAGTTTGTGGGCACAAGTCTGAGCTTGAATAGCCCAAACATGAAACGTAGGGGGTTTGAGGGAGGAGTTTATCTACTCTCTTCAGCTGCACTTGGCATCGCTTGCTCAAACACATGTCTTTCAGAGCATCAATGAGCATCTCTGATTCTCTGGAAACAGAGCTGTATGAAGAGACAGAGTCTGAGCCATTAGAAAACAGCATCAACCTTGGCGTTTCGTGCCTATCTGGAGCCTCTGTGATGATAGGCAGAGTCTTACACCCAGAGCCAGGCTCCCTGAGTGGGGCAGAGATGGGTGGAGAGAAGTGATCTCCTGATGGGACCAGCTCCTCTGGGGCTGACAAGTCCAATGGCGATACTGGTGGAGCGGCAGCAGATACACCCGGCCTCTTTCCAACCAGCTGTAGTGAGGGTGTGGAGCAGAAGAGGGGTTTCCTGTGGTAAGGATCAAAGGTCTGATCTTCAGCCTCGCTGATGGAGCTCTGCTGGCAGACACGTCTAATGGCCGATCTTCTATGGCTCTGGACTGTGTCATTCACAGAGCTCTCAGGACTGAAGGTCAATCTGGCCTTGCATCTACGCGACATTTGGCCGTTGGAAACACCTTTTCTCCGCACAAATTCATCAGAAGAGTCGAGATGTGGAAGGGGTATAGATGCCTGCGAGGGACACAAGGATGTATACACATTTTCAGAAATAATGCAGTTTCGCCATTGCATTCAAGTGGTTGGCAACAATGTGTATCCATTTTGTTTGATCTAGTAATGTTTGGTTTCACTTGAGGGGTATAAGCATATTGAATGAGAGATGGTCTTACAATGCGACAGGCTGCTCCCCTACGGTTGGTGACAAACTGGGCAGGACGAGGAAGGGCCACACTGCAAGAGAGACAGATAGGAAATTAGGAATACTGCCCGGACAGCGGACACACTTAAGTACCATCTACAATCAGTACAAGCTCACGTGATACTGAAGTGTAGATGAAGGCAATACACTTTCCAAAAACAGCCAAAAGCTGATAATTGGTGTATTTGTCCCCACAAAATCAAATCATTGACAAAAAATCTATACAGTTGCATTAACTGCTGCACCACTGTATCTCTCCCCAAAGATACTGGCAAGGTGTAATGCTAGACTAGGGTCATGTACAATCTAACTCTAAGGTAACAGCGTTTTCATTGCTGCTGGCTATGAAGTGAGTGTGTGTACACTACAGTATACAGCCGACTCGTTTTCAGCTTTGAAATTGTGTATTGCCAGTAATACAGGAAAGCTTCCCCGTCATTTTAGATTTTAGCAATACATCATTGCCGTCGGGCAGAAGCCTTGCATTTTTTCGTAACTGAATGCTAGATTTACTGATCACCATATCGGTACTTCTCTAATGAATTCCTTACTTCATATGAGTGTGTCACACAAAGAGTAAAAGAAATAAAATAAAAAAGCCCATCTAAAAGCTCCTCGTCATGAGCTTATAGATCGGTGATCAATGAGAATTTAAAAAAATAAAAAGGTTACATACTTACACGGTTACTTTCCCACATGACAATATATAGCAGCTTAGCTGGGTTAAGAGACATACATCTGACATCTCCATGCTAGTATAATGCAAGCCCATCTGTGTTCACCTAATTTCTCTTCTTGCTGGTTCATTAGTCTGTGGAATGGAGCCAGAAGGTGCCTTCTTCATGGCTTGCCTCTTGGTAGCACGCACTCTTCTGATGACGACAGAAGTACTCCTCTTTCTTTTGCTAAAATAAATAAGAACGGAGGTAAGCCTTCAGTGTTGCTAGGCAGATTGAGCTATGAATTTAAAAAATAAGTTGTTTGGTGGTGGACCATTTAGCTAACTTAACTCTGAATGTACAAATGGAACCAAGTGGGCCCGTTAGGATCCATTTGTACACTTTCCGAGTCAACACTAATGCTGGGGGTTTCAGTCTTCCAGCTTCCAGAGATAGAAATGGTAGCAAACTTGAGGTCTAATCAATGCATATCAAACAGGGGTCCTCCTTGAAATGAAAACGGTTGAGAATCACTGATATATGTGTGGAGTTTGCATGTTCTCCCCGTGTCCCCTAGGGTAGGTACCCTCACAAAAACATGCAGTAATCCTGGTCTCTAAACTGCCTCCCCCTGGCCAGCCGGGGCGCCTGATGGAGGGGAAAGGAACTGGTTAGAATAACGTGTTCCTTCCACGCGCTACGTCCAACCAGGGAAACTCCCCCCTGTCAGGTGTAAAGGAGCAACTTGGACACTCAAGCATGAGTTAAGTCCGTTGCTCTCCCCAGGTTGGCGGAGGGTGTGTAGAGCCCAGGATCACATTAGATGATTGACACAGGGGTGAAAAATGGGTTACAAAATCGTGGGATAAAAAAAAAATATATATATATATATATATATATATATATATATATATATATATATATATAAAAAAGAGAATCACTGATATAACGCACCTGGTCTCCTTGGGTTCCACTTCTGAACAGCTGGCAGACATGGTCGAGTTTGAAGAAGAGGTTTCACTGTCTGGCTGAACGTTCCTCCTCAACAGACCGGAGACGACTTTACCTCTCCTGTTCACACACACACACAAAAGTTCTTAACATGATGCTCACATCAAGGGCAGCAGTATAATAAATAGTAAATACCACTCAGTGGTTTACAGGAACACGTACATTATTTATTCTCATCAATAAACCTTTCAAAATATGTAAAACTGACTCAGACGGCACATGTTGAGTTGTTGACACATGCATCCGACATCTCCATGCTTGCTGTCATAATGTATTGTGCCCAACACTCCCGTCCACTTTCACTGCATACACACCTTGCTGGCTCTTCAGAAGGTTCGCAGTTCTCCTTCAAGGAAACTACCGTAACTACGGACTTTTTAGCAGTACGCACTCTTCTGCCAACAGTACTCTTCTTTCTGTTGCTAAAATAAAGAGGGGGACAGTGAGTGCTAATTTAACTTAGTTGATCATTATACACATTTGAACACTCAGTTAAAGCACCTGGCCCACAGGGCACGAATATTGTAAATGTATGGAATCTCATGAGTGTTAGAGTGTAGCTAATCATCTTAATGATACACCTCAGTAATGGCCGCACACAGGGAACTCTTTGTGGATGAGTCCATCTATACATACCGGTAAGTTAAATAGCCATGCCATAAGTTATGGTTGAGGGAACATAGGGCTGAGGGAACATAGGGCTGAGGGAACAAAGGGATGAGGGAACGGGGTAGGGTCCCAAACGTAAGTATGGTGGAAGCTAGCCGCAATTTGCAACTCTAGATTTTTTTACAATTGGCTGAATCTAGAGTTGCAATAACCTCCATCGACTTCCTATGCATGGTTTTGGTTTTGCATTGGTTTGTGACCTCCTGGTCTTAAATTACGTTAAACTCACCAACATTGCAGCTGTAGTCCAAGCTTGAATTATCCTCTTTCGATCTGGTGTCGCTTGTTTATCATAAAAGTCCCCGTAAAAAAAGTTATGAGCTACTTTCTGTCCAAAATATTCCACAACTATTATTCCGAGCCGCCATCTTGGATTTTTTCAACGTGCCATAAAACAAGACGTGAGGGGGAGCGCTTGTTTAATAGTGTCCCTCCCTCCCTAGGGTGTCGGCCTCTTCTTTGGGTGTCTTACCTGCGCAGGTAAGATTCTATTAAACAAGCGCTCCCCCTCACGTCTTGTTTTATGGCACGTTGAAAAAATCCAAGATGGCGGCTCGGAATAATAGTTGTGGAATATTTTGGACAGAAAGTAGCTCATAACTTTTTTTACGGGGACTTTTATGATAAACAAGCGACACCAGATCGAAAGAGGATAATTCAAGCTTGGACTACAGCTGCAATGTTGGTGAGTTTAACGTAATTTAAGACCAGGAGGTCACAAACCAATGCAAAACCAAAACCATGCATAGGAAGTCGATGGAGGTTATTGCAACTCTAGATTCAGCCAATTGTAAAAAAATCTAGAGTTGCAAATTGCGGCTAGGTGGAAGCTAGCTCTGGTCCATAGCAACGTATAGAGCTTAGCCCAAACATTTAGATTCTCGTACGTCAGAATCGAAAAAAACCTCTACGAGAATCTAAATGTTTGGGCTATATAGAGCTATGGACCAGAGCCCGTTGAACCAGTTCGGAAAAACAAAATAACAACATTAATGGATCTTGTTAACATTTCATTTTGTGTAGTGTACTGTGTAGCCTGTAGGCCCTCCACAGTCCACATCACTTGTTTACAGCGAACTTCTGAAATCTAATACATGAAAGTCTTGCATCAACGCTATAGGTTCAAGATCAAACTGTGCCCTTGGGTCATTCAAATTAAAAAGGCTGACAGCATACCTCGTCTCCGTGGGTTCTAAACAGACGGAGGGGTTCGAAGAGTTTGCAGCCGCACTGCCACTGGAGTCAAAGAGCTGTTTTCTGTTGGCGTCCAGCGGCCAGTAAGACGCGGTAGACAACCTGCGAGTGCGACTGGCTTTACTGTAGGTCTTCATCGCCCGTCCGAATACTGCGTTGACTCGGTTCTGGTTCATCTTTAAAGTTAACCGTCCGTTGGTGAAACGAAATAAAAGTTCAGTTGTCGACTTTTAGGTATCGGCCCGCTTCACAATTCAAATACTTCTTCTTTTGTTTTAATCGGTTTTTATCCCTGCTCCCGGATGTCTATTGTCTAGTAGTCAACGACACGACAAGCTTGGTGCCGTAAGCAACAATCGCGGTTAAACACAACACCGCCTTCTGCTGGCTCAGAGGAATAACGGCACTGTCCGGACCACCGCTCCCTCATGCTTGTCTAGAGCCCCATCTAGTGGAGAAATAGAAATTGACACCAGGGTGTCAATCTCATTCCAGTAGTGTTTCAACTTTTATGGATTTTTTATGGATTGTCTTAATTTGTCTAGCAACTGAAATGACATTGGCAATAATGAAATAGTCAGAGATGACACTCAATATTGAATGTGCATGTATTGTATATCGGCCTAATCCTGAAGAAATGGGAAATGTATTATTACACATGCCTCTGACAGTATCCAGACATTAACCAACATCAGGTGTTTCTGGGCAGTTCTGTTTACCTCTTCTCAGAGGCTAATGTCATAGAACTCCATGCATGGGCAGCAGTCAAGATTTACACAGAACTCCATACTTCGCTTGGGAGTAGTGATTACTCAAGGATCAAGGAAACCAGCTCGCACCGCATTACTGAGTGTGTTGAAAACAGTTTTTTTTAATCCAGGTTTTTGTCCCTGGACTTACAAGAGGAACAGTTAGAGAAGATTAATACAATATATAATAGTCAATTTCTGTATTGTAACACCAGACATAATTGGGCAGCTAGCAATTTAACAATTATCCATTTTATTATTATTTCTTCCCCCTTCTACAAACATGTTAGAACATTTTAACTGTAACTCTGTTTGAGTTGCTTCATCTGGAACACTAGGCCACTGGTCACGGCTTGCAACAACTTTACTTTTCTTTGTCTATGTTTAAAAGTAGAGCTTGATTTATTTTTTTGCAATATGGTTATGTCTGAGGGTTTTATAAATAATGAACTTTGACTTTCTATGAAGCCCACATTGCATATACTGCATTATAAATGTGGGTGTTACCGAACCGAACAGTATTTAAGAGCTTGTGGTTAAATGACTACATACATTGTATCCATTGGAACACAGGTTATTTTATTCAATTCAAATTAAACCATTTTAGACATACAAGGTTTCCATCCAATACAACGATATGCACACAATGGAAAACACATGCAGCACACACAATGTACATGGATTCCTTTCTCTTACAACAACCCAACAGAGTTATGACCGTCTCCCCTGACAGTCTCCTCAGAAGCGTGTCTGAGGTTAACTCTGTCCACTTCCAGACAGATTTATACTTTGGTCAGTTGGTTGTACAACAAAGTCTGTAATCTGGCTTTCATCTCAGCGTTTCATCTGCAATTTCTGCATTCTCTGTCGCTTGAATTCTTTGTGTCTGTTCTTCTTCACGGCCTTGGGCTCCGGCGCTTCCGTCTCGATGTGGACGGGCTTCTCCTCGCCGGGTATCAGGAAGACATCAGCGGTAACGTCTTTGTTCAGGTCCTCCTTTGCTTCCATTTTCCTTTCCTTCTGGAGGTCCTTGACCATCTGCTTCTCGCGCACGCGAGCTGCCGTAGCCAATCGGATCTGGCGACGGTGCTGTGGGGGACATGCGGGTGGGGGTTAAGTTAGAGCCTAATGGACATGATTAGGGGTGCACAATTATGAAATTATATTTTCTTTTAATTATAATTAAATATGACATATCCGATTATTTGCAGGGTCATATCTGCCGATACCGATTGACCAGACAGTGGCCTTGTGCTTAAGAGTGTCCGCCCCTGGAGGTCGGGGGTTCGTTTCCCGGCCGGGTCATACCAAAGACCAAATGCCTCCCTGCTTGGCACTCAGGATCAATGGATTGGATTGGGGGTCAAATCAACTACCGGTAATGATTCCCGAGTGCGGCACAGCTGCTCACATATATTATAAAGAGGACCACAATGGAAACAGGCCAACCTTGGGGCTTGACCCAAAGCCTGTTAATAAAGTATTCAATCAATCAATAAATGGCCTAAACTCTTTTCCAAATGAATGACACAATTTACAATATTTATTTATTTTACATCATATTCGATTTTATTTTGTTCTAGACTAGAGGTACTAGAAACCTTTGATTTATATTGAACTCATTGATGAATTTTTACATTTCCTTTTTTTTGCTGGTGAAAACCGATCAACTAATCTGGATTATTTTTTTTGACTTTCCGGTACGGCATTTTTATGGCCGATTCCGATTATATTGTGCATCCCTAGATATATTAGCCAAATATATTATACATTCTCTTTTCAATGATTCCTCAGATGTAGTTATCAAAACCTTGTGTATGTGATGGGAGTCAGATTTACAATAAACTACCTAACCCACTTAAACAATTATTTTTTACACTTTAGATATTGAAAAATAGCAGATATACAAGCTTATAGCATGGCACCGAGTGCCACACTAAGAGCTTGTAGATCTGTTATTTTTGGAAGAATTGTGAAAAATCTTTGCTTCTGGGGGTTCCCTGGAACAACCTATTTTCAGATGGGGGTCGGTGGCCAATTACATACTGTAATTTCTGGGGTCATGAGTTTTCTGAAAAACCTATGTTTATATATCAGTGGTTCCATTTCATTTGTAGAATCTGGTCACCTTGAGTCAAGCAGGGTATTACAGTAATACTTTTATCACCTTGATTATCCATGCAATTAACAACTAGAGGAGTACTCATTATAATATGTCAGGCTAATGAATGTAGTTAACCAAACTATTACATCCAACTCCTGAATTATAATCAGATCATCATAACTGCTTTAATGAGGCGATTGCCATATGATTTGGAGCATACCATGTTGGGAGTTTGGAAGTGTGGGTTTTCGTAGAGTGTGGGGCCTCCAAAGCTTCCCTGGAAGATCTTGATTGGGTTCAGAACAAAGCGAGGTCCGATCTCCACCAGAGCAGCATCCTCTTCAATAATCTGGACGTGACACGGAGAAAAACACCAAAATAACCAACTTGAACCAATATATATTTGACCAATCACCCAGTGATTGACACTTATTCTACATACATTTTGCTACTCAACCCACTAATCAACCCGTGGCCCATGGGTCGCATGCGGCCCCTGCTTAATGTATCTGTAGCCCGTCATGGCCATACCAATAAAAGTTATTTTCATTGTTTTGAACATGATTAAGTATTGTATTGTTTGTTCCAAGAGAAAGTGATATGGCATAGTAGTAAACTGAGTATTAAACACATACTTATTCCTTCACTTGTGATAATCTCAGACCACATGCTTATTTATTCACATGTGATAATCTATCTGTTCATTACATGTTCTCTTCACGTTTTGTGAATGAATCCTCATTTTGTAATGCCCTTGGGACTTTTGGATTTCTGCTGAGTGGCCCTTGAGCCATCTTAAGTTGAGTAGCCCTCTTCTACATGAACTGGACCAATACTACAATATGATCATGTGGTGTCAAATATAAATGAGATTAATTTCTCTCAACATGGAAGGTGTAGAACCTCATGCTCTTTGCTTAGAGATAGGTGAAGTTATGTGGCAGTGAAGTGAAGTACAAGACTGCAATAAATCATTCATCAACAAACGAGCAAGATAAACTGATTGCCAGTACATACATACTACTACATACATTAAACACTGTTAAAAGATAACAGATGATGATTGAAACAAAGAACACACCTCTCTGCTACACATGTTGGAGCCGTTATTATTCATCTCTTCGCAGATATTGACACACCGCTCAATAGGGATTATATGGTTCAAGCGGTTAATAGCTTGGCAATGAACAAGCAAAAGGCATAAATTGATGCCAACAAAATAATAAGTAAAAATAATTAACTCACCTGGTAGTTTCTAAACCATATCCTGTTGTCTGCTATACTGAATGTGTAGACATGATCGACAAACGGCTGACTCTTAGGATGGTAGTGTGGAGTGGAAAATGTCTACAAACAAGAATACACAATGAATTAATATCACTTTATTTTTTTTCTTCTCCAATCTCCCATACTTTTCACTCCTTTCTCCCACATTATGTTATGTCAATTCCAGATTCCGTGCTTTCTAGCCTCTTGTCACTGCTACCTCCTACAGTTGGTGGTACGGAGAGCACAGCCAATCACGTCTATCGATACGCGTGACGTCGAGGCCTCCTCTTTTCATCTGAAAGTTGAAAAGTTTCTCCAGGAACATGCTATGCCTCCTAGAGTCCATACCCGACTGACCACCAGGCACCCTGACCAACCAGTAAGAGCCCTTGCGCCCTACTTGATCATACTACAGCGTCACACAAAAAAGCATCAAAGAAAGTAGCAGATCCGCAATCTGCTCATCCATCTGCTACTTTTGCCTCTCTTGTTTTTATCCTGAAAAGTAACAGTTTGGACTTTGGACATACAGTATGAGGTTTCCACCAGAGACAATAAAAGACCAACATGTATTACCAAAAGAGTATAGATTTGTGTATTTGTATAATTTTCATGGCAAACATATTGCATAGTGAATACCAACCTGGGTGAAGAGCTCCTTCAGTAAAGCATAGTGTGGCTCCTGGTCAAATTTCTATTAAATGAAAAAGCAACAAAAACAAAAATTGACATTGAATGATGTGTCTATTGTATCTATATAACATACAAATATAATATAACATACAAACAGTACAGTATGTCACATTTCAGATGCAGTATTCAAGCGTTCTAGCTAAATGTCTGGATAAATAGATACTGGATAAATAAGTCATAAGATCAGTAGTGTACAAACTGGAGTGCCTCAAAGAACAAACTAGAATACCAGGTAAACATCTAGGCCCAGTATCTGTATGTAATAAAACAAACACTGCAAGTCTAAATAAAGACTAGACAACATCTATCCAGAGATTACAGACCGACATCATACAGCCTACTAGTACACAATATGTTCTAGTATTGCTTTTGACTGTCATATTTTGTGTGTGTGTGTGTGTGTGTGTGTGTGTGTGTGTGTGTGTGTGTGTGTGTGTCCGACTGTCCACTCACAGGATCGAAGGAGAGCAGTGGTCTGGATCCTTTAAGGCAGTTCCCAGTCATTTTAAGTTCAGCCATTGTGTGGACTGTGAAACAAAGGATTTTCTTCGTTTAAATTTCCTTTCACTCCACGGAATCACTGACAGAAACATGCTTTTTATGTAGTTTCCAGAGAGAACTTTAAAAAAAAATGTAACTCACTGTTCTGAACGAGAAACTTTGCTGAAGGTCCATGAGGGGAATTTGCAATCCTGTAAGAAGTTAAAATATTATTTATGCATTGCTTGCTCAAAGATATAAACACCATTTTGTATCAAAATGATCACACACTCACCACATATAGAGGTCCATCTTTTTCTTTGCTTCAAAGAACAGGCATTTGTTGCAGTTCTTAATTTCACAAACCTGTGATGACATCATGTATTATAATAAATAATGTAGAGTTTCAACTTTCAAGCATGCCAAAGATGACAACAGGGCAGCCCTAAATTAGGTAAACCCACCTCATTTACGACGAATAGTTTGTCTTTCCTGTCCATTTTTGTATCTGTTAAAGAAAGATAATTACATCATCACTGCTGGAATAAGTACTCGAGAATGTTACGTACTGTAATTAAAAGTACCAACACTACACTCTAGAAAGAATCTGCAAACAGTCTGCATTCAAAACTAGAATAAAAGTACAATAGTATTGGCATAAGAATTCACATATTAAACAATTAGTAACAATTAGTAAATGCATTCATGTTTTCATTATGTTGCAGCTGGTGAGGTGGTGCTGATTTTAACGTGCTACTGGGTAATTATTATATGAACGTATAATAATACATTTTCAGCATACAGTTACACAATACAAATCTGCAAAGTAACTACTATGTATTGTAATATTGCTTAAGATTTTGTTGACTAAAACTATGACACTCGCTAGCCCTAGAACGGCTCTTGTTGTTACATACAGTAAGTACAGTATTTCACATACAGAGCCATAGAACACCCAGGTTAATTTCTGTTCGGGTTCAAAATGGGCGGCCTAAATGTGATAAATGCTCCGTATGTACTCACCCATTAAATAATTCCAAAGACGTGGTGTGAAAAATGGTCCTCTAGTTTTATATCGATGTGAAAGTTTGCGGTCACACAATTGGCAGGTGCTTTGCGATAGGTGCTGGGTAATTAATCACAACACCTGCCAATTGTGTGACCGCAAACTTTTGTGTTTCCCTGGTCAATTGGTGATGACGTCTGCGGTAAACAGGACGTATTTGTAAAATCAGTTCATCGATTGTTCCGGCCCCCCTCGCCCGGAGAGAAAGATGTCCGTGTGCATCTCTTGAAAAAGTGGAGATAATTCACTAAATACGCGTTTTGTGCCAGAACTTTCACATGGATATAAAACTAGAGGACCATTTTTCACACCACGTCTTTGGAATTATTTAATGGGCGAGTACAAACAGAGCATTTATCACATTTATGCCGCATATGTTAAAGTTCTACCAGGACCCGGTGCAAGCCATCTATGCCTGAGATACATGAAAATGTACAAAGTATAATTAAATGATCACAGGCATTCTAGGTCTAGACACTCGCCTGCTTTGGAGTGAGGCATCATAGTCTTCAAGTCCTGCATCAAGTGTCGGGTCCTGAAGTTGATACCTCTGGAGGAGAAAATGAGAACTCTTTCCTTGTTTGTCCATTTGCCCTGTTTGGAAAATATGACGACAAGATTCTTTATGTGAAAAGTATACAAGACGTTTAATCAACATTGTAGCCCTTGAAGCAACAATAACAAAATACAAAAATAATAATAATTGAGAACAAAGTAGTGAGGTAAAGAAATAGCTATTGATTGATTGATATATTTATTAACAGTTTGTAGAATTACAGTACATTTCAAGCACAAACTCAATACAAAGACTGTTAACTGTGAGTGGACGACCCAATTAAGCATTACACTTGTTTACAACAGGGTCCACATTGTTCAATTCATCAAAACATTTAGAGACATACAAAGACACTTCTATGTAGTTAAAGAACAGAACAGGAATTCATCATATAGGAAGCAAAAAGGGGAAAGATACATATACAGTGAGGGGAAAGGGCTAAGTAGTCCATTCATTGTCGACACAATGTTGACAAGTAGTAGGAAGGAATTTCAATCGTTCATAAACGTTTTTTTATGATAATGTAACAAAATCTACAGAAAAGTGTAGCTCTGGTCCATTGCTCTAATGCCAAAGCACCAGAGCTAAGAAAAGTGTTGCTAACAGAAGTCACAGGTGTTATAAGTTGTCTAGTAGTAATAATCACTCACCCTAGATACTGGCGCCGGGACGATGATATCATCCTTCTGTTGCTGTTGGGGTTCACTCGGTTGTACATTTCCATTCTGTGACAATTTCACTTTCTTTGCATTTTTCTCAGCAGCTCCTTTTCCTCCACGTTTTCTCTTCATCGGCGCCATGCTGCTTCTTCTTGTTGGGCCGGAAGTTTGCCTCGCACAAACACACAAAACAGACACAGAGGTAGACACGTGTATACAGCGCCCCCTTGTGCGGCGGAGTTGTATGTTGTAATCAGCGTTGTCTATTTGCCTTGTTTATTGTAAGTGACGTTGGCAATAGCACCCTGAGAGCTTCTTCACAAAATAAAAAGTAAATGCATCTTGTCTTGCTAGGTATGATACAACACCTGCGATTAACATATTTGACTAGCTTAATAATAAAATAATAAAATAATAAAAACAACACTGTTGTGAAAGAGAAAGCTACCTTGCAAATAACCAGGCAAAAAAGTACCCTATATACCAAACCTCGCGTTGCCACTCTTCTCGCGAGATTGGTATACACGTTTCACGGTTTCACCGCAACAAACCGCAAGCAGAAGTTGTTTCTTTTGGAAATAATGTTATTATATTTTATACATTATTGATGCATAATAACAGTGCTAATATTTATTTTTTAATATGACGACAGTCCCAGACATTACAATGGCGTGCTTGTTATAGCTAGATGAGTTGTGATACTAATTTTAATCCAACTTGAACACTGGAAATAATTCCATACAACACCGGCTAGCTACATGCTAACGTGTAGCTGTCATTACATTAGTGGACATTTAAGGCACCCCATTCATCACCATGAAGTGTCACTATGAGATCCTGGGGGTCAAACGGGACGCGGGTGATGACGAACTCAAGAAGGTCTACAGGAAACTGGCCCTCAGATGGCATCCAGGTATGTTTTGTATAATGCCCAAAATAATAGCCCTCCTCCACATGTGGGCTTGTAGATCAGCTATTTTGTATTCATTTGTATATCCACCAGTTAAAGCAGGTGTATTCAAAGTTTTTCAGGCCAAGGGCCCCTTAGGTGTGAGAGCGATGAAGCAGGGACCCTATACACCCTCAGATATTGATTGATTGATTGATTGATTGATTGATTAACAGTTTGCAGAATTACAGTACATTTCAAGTACAACTCAATACAAAAACATATTGACTATAGTTTGACAGCACTGTCAGGTGTTAGATTCATGTTGATGTCATGTGTATTTTCAGAACCACTTAAACTCTCAATACTTGATCAAATCTGCCCTTTTTCCCCTACACCAAACCTCGGTGAAACCTCATTGCTGAAAATAGCCGATCGATGCAAAAATGGAATTCTATGGTTCAAGTAGTAACTCTGAGGACCCCTCTAGGGGTCCCGGACACCAAGTTGAAGACCCCTGATAGAAATGCCAGCCACAGTCATCATGTGCCATTAAATAAGCAGCGGATTGTCACAGACTCACGTTATCTAAAGGTGTTACTAATAGTCCTATCTATGATCTCTAACTGTTTACAGATAAGAATTTGGACAATGCTGAGGAGGCAGCGGAGCACTTTAAGCTGATTCAGGCAGCCTATGAAGTCCTGAGTGACCCCCAGGAAAGAGCCTGGTGAGTGGGGAGCACCCACTGCTGTGCTGCTGATGCATAATAATAACTATGTCCTGAGTTGTCCACGGAAAGAATCAGATCAATTAGCCTTGGATCAAGACTATCATAGATGTATTTTATCTGACTTTTGCTATCTATGATACGAAAGCAAAAGTCAGACTCGATAAAAATACACCTATGATTATGTCTTGATACAAGGCTGGATAACAAAATAGATGTGAGCATCCACGCTGATGAACGATAACATATGTATTAAACATGTCGAACGCGAGTCATTTCATTAGGACAACATGACATCCCGTGTATGTGGATGGATTTTGATTGGCTGTTTGTGTGTCTGTCGTTCATGAAATGAATGTCAGTGTAAACTGACAATACGGTTGATTTTGAAGAGGAGGTAGGCTACACGCTACATAATGCAAGGTGTCCAGTATTGCATACACCAGTCCATACAGTTCTTTCATCGTATGTATGGCATTGGCAGGTATGACAACCACAGAGAAGCGCTGCTGAAAGGAAAAGGAGGAGTGAGTGGAGATTATGAAGACGACAGCGTTGACCTGGTCCAGTTCTTCACCGTAACCTGTTACTCTGGCTTTGGAGATGACAAGAAGGTCAGCCGTTGTATTCATGCTCTGAAATAATTTGTGTCGTTTTATGTGCATGAACTTGAGATGGTTCTTTAAAGATATTTACACTGCTGTTCTGTCTTGAAGGAGAGCATCTGTTTTCGAGACATTATTCGACTTTCGGTATTGAAAATCATGCAGCCGATGTGTCATGATTTTTAACCACTTTCAACCTGGTGTCCCTATTTTGAGCATGTCATCACTCATCATAGGTGAAAATTATGTTAAATGTGTGTGTGTGTGGGGGGGGGGGACATTTTTGTGTCCGACATTGCAGGACATTGCATGAACCAAAAAAACCACTCAAATAAATGTCTGTTGGAATTGCATACACAATTCCAGGAATTATAATTCCTGACATTTGATATATCTTCAGAATAGGGCATTTTTATGGACTTGGATGGGATTTAATCACTATGACGTTGTTATAACGCACAAATAGTTGTGACAGTCCTGACATAATGTTTTTCCTGTGTTTGTTTTATCCGACCCGTCCTCATCAGGGCTTCTACATGGTCTACAGAAGCCTGTTTGAGTCCATTGTGAAGGAGGAGATGGAGCACAGCAAAGCAGACGAAGAGGAGGACGAGGAGTTTCCGTCCTTTGGGGATTCTCAGAGTGACTACGATACGGTATTCAGCCAGTGCTTTAAACAAAGTTGTATATAAACATTTGTTTGAGGAAAAGAGCTATACAAACACATTCATTATCATGTACACGTACAGTATCTATACGTTGTTTGTTTATCGTTTATTTACTAATGGATCCCAAATAGCTGACAACTAATCTTCCTGGGGTCCATAGAAGATACAATAAATACAGTGAAAAATACATTATACAAAAATAAAACGTAACAATAATTGTGCAAAACAGTGTTGCAGGCAATGATCCAGAGATTTCCCAGCTCTATCTAGTAAGTGCAGAAACAGTGCTGTGTCATTAGTCTGACAGCTCATTGTTCCGAAGATGCATTGGTCCAACTCACAGATTACTAACCCTAAATCTAACCGCACGCGGAAGCCACGTGTTAGTCTTAACCGGCCACTGGTTAGTACGAACCGCCCAGCGTCCACGTATGTCAAAGCCACATGGGAGTCTTAACCAGCCACGTATGTCGGAGTTATGGGTAGTCCCCGTCGTCAGACACGCTAGCAAGGTGCTTCTCAAAGCTCTGAAACAGAGATTTCCTGGTTCTTAAATGGTGCAAGACTCATAAACCATTATATCATATATGATAACAATGTCAAAAGGTTATATTTCCCAGTTGAAACATAGATTTCCCAGTTGACCCGGGGTGAGGCATACTGTGTTTCCGTTCCGCAGGTCGTGCACCTGTTCTATGGCTACTGGCAGAGCTTCTGCACCCGCAAGAACTTTGCCTGGAAGGAGGAGTACGACAGCCGCCAGGGCTCCAACCGCTGGGAGAAGAGGGCCATGGAGAAGGAGAACAAGAAGACCCGGGACAAGGCTCGCAAGGAGCGCAACGAGCTGGTGCGCCAGCTGGTGGCCTTCGTGCGCAAGCGCGACCGCAGGGTCCAGGCCCACAAGGTCCTGGTGGAGGAGCAGAACGCCCAGAAGCTCAAGAAGACGGAGGAGCTGCGACGCAAGCAGAAACTCAGCCAGGCCAAGTGAGCGGTAGATTTATTTATTGAACCCCAGCAGCATCTATATTCTAGGTCAGAAACTAGTCAGGCTTGTTGTGAATTATATTCTATTTAATAGTTTAATTTCCCCTGACTGCCAGCAATGTACCATGGACAGTTTGGTGACAGGTGTATCCCACTCTTAAGAAACTACAAACACGACCAGATGGCAATCCATTCATGGAGAGTGGAGATTGATAGCATACACATCCACTGTGTCCTTCACCATACACATCCACTGTGTCCTTCACCATCCACTGTGTCCTTCACCAGTAATGGCTAAAACTCAGACGCAAATTATGTCAAATAAGCGTGTCTGAGTTCCGTGTAAAAATCACCGTTACAGCAGCTGTACACACAGTGACTGGGGTCTAACATTCGGCACTTAGGGCTCCATCGAGTATAAAACAATTTAGGTTAGGTTTTTACTTACTTACTTTTCGGCCCCAATGGGGCATACGGCATCGATAATGTTCGTCCACCTATCACGGTCTTTGGTAACCAGTTGTGCCGTGCCCCACGAGAGACCCATCTCCAGCAGCTCAGCCTCTACAGTTATGCGCCAGGTGATGAGGTTAGGTTCTGCCAAGCTGAAAAAGGTCTGACAACAAGAGTTCTGGGAGAGGATTGATGATGAATGTATCCATTTCCACACACACTTCCTCATTTAAAATATTCTCACCCTTGTGTGTGTGTGTGTGTGTGTGTGTGTGTGTGTGTGTGTGTGTGTGTGTGTGTGTGTGTGTGTCAGACTGGCAGAGGAGTACAAGGAGCAGAGCTGGGCAGCCATGTCTGAACTGGAGAAGGAGCTGCAGCAGATCGAGGCCCAGTACGGAGAAGAGTTTGGAGACGCGACTGAGAGTGAAGAAGAAGACCAGAGTATGGATGCAGTGGACAGCACCCACCCAGAGGAAGGAGGTGTGTGTGGAACCGCATTCTAAAAATGTCTTCTAAATCCTAACAGCTTTCTGAAAACATATTTTGCTATATATTAGTGGTGCTCAAACCTTTTCATGTCAAGGAGGACCCCCTAAATTTGGCCATGATTTCTTCTTCAAAGATTTGCACACATTTTCACGATTCTTCAAAGAAAGCAGATCAACATGCTCATGCTATGAACACTGAGTCCGATTCACCCTTCATCGCACTGACTACTATTGTGTGTGTGTGTGTGTGTGTGTGTGTGTGTGTGTGTACGCTTGTGCGTGCGTGTGTTCTATGGGGTTTCAACAGATGCAGTGCAGTCAAATGGAAAGGATGAAGTTATGACCGACTGCTATGATGACCTGTACTGTCCAGCATGTGACAAAATCTTCAAATCAGATAAAGCGTGAGTGTTCAGCTCTCTACACATTTCACCTCACTGGTTGCCACATCTGTTTTACTTTACCAGGTATTATGTTCATACGAGAGAATGAAATCACTTGTCACAGGGTAATTTCCTTACAAGCGTGCGTGTGTGTACGTGTGTACTCATTACTGTGTTTCTTATTCATGATGATATTTAAACATTGTGATCGCTGAGACTGTTCAATGTCTGTTGACAAAACCCACCAACATCAAAACGTGCTATTGTGACAAATGCCGGTGCCTTCCACAGGAGGGCAGCAGTGTGTTTTGAAGGAGGCACACTCTGTCACTCACATTTCTATTCATGGTGTCACTGGATTATCATTTTGAAATTAATATTTCAGTGAAGGAAGAAAATACTGTTAAAACATTTTTCATTATGTGTCCTAAGTGTTTTTCCTACATGTAATTTGGCTCACTGTGTAGCCCCTTAAGCTAGTAAAAGGCAAAATTTTATTTTATTGTATTTACTTCATTTATTATTTATATCCTTTAATACCTGTTTATTTTATTATGTTGTTGTTTTTTTTTGTGTGTGTGTTGTTGTTGTCTTGCTTTGTGATGGAACCGGGGAGGGTGGGGTATATGTGGGGTTGTTTGTCTACAAAAATTGAAAATCTTATAAATAAAGTTATAAAAAAAAAAAAAAGAAAAAACATTTTTCATTAAATCTGATAAATTGCAGCTTGTTTGAAAGCAAACAGATTCTCTCATGCGTGTTTTGAGATTTCCTTCAGAAAGATGCATGTATGCATGCATGTCATAAATATAACATTACAGTGTAATGCTGCGTACATATTTACCTACTACCCGGCCACACCATCACTCATTATAATTATATATATCTTTTTTTATATCTTCCTTCTTTGTAACTGATTAATTTCTACAGCATGAAGAATCATGAAAAGTCTAAAAAGCACCGGGAGATGGTGACGTTGCTGCGACGACAGCTGGAGGAGGAGGACGAGTCGCTGGGGTTGGACCCTGGAGAGAAACGGGCAGGAGAGGAGGAGGAAGAGGAGGAGGAAGAGGAGGAGGACAAACCCAGACAGAAGTACGTAGCTCATATACAGTACAACTCAGCATATTGGAATGTACTGTATGTAGCACATACTCTTCATCCAGGGGGACTCGCCAAATGCTGGAGCAAAGAAAGCTGCATGAACTCTTGTCACTCTAGACCAGCGGTTCCCAAACCTTTTTGGCCCTGCACCCCCTGTTAGTGCCCGACCTAGTTGACTCACCCCCCCCCCCCCCCCCCCCCCACATGGAAATATAAATTGCATAAGCTATATAGAGACATATATGGCATATATATGCAGCATAGGACATATTATTTATATACTTGCCATATATTGGCATAATATGTTAATATATTTCAAATAAAACCATAGCACCACCATTAGCCTTTTCATGTCACGCACCCCCTAGAAAGCACTCGCGCACCACAGTTTTCTGAAAAAGCTATGTTTCGATATCAGTGGCTCTCAATATTTCATCCCAAAGATTATATGTAATTGGCCACCGACCCCCATCTGAAAATATGTTGTTCCAGGGACCCCCCAGAAGCAAAGATATGAGTTAAATACGTTTGCTGTGAAAGAATATATATTCAAAGATTTGCACACGTTTTCATGATTTAAAAGAAATAGCAGATCTACAAGCTCGTAGCATGGCACTCTGTACCAAAAGGGTGCGGGCACCACAGTTTGGGAACCACTGGGCTAGAGATAGTCAACCAGCAACAGACTAAACGATCAAGCACATTCAGAATAATTGACTATCGTCTGATGACGATTTAGCCTCTTGGGGCGAAGGGACAATATTTTTGAGCGTCCATTGTTGCCGGAAGCTATCCGAAACAAAACTTACTCTATTGTTTACAGTCCCCATTAGCAACTTCAGACAAAAGGAATGGAGTTGAGAGACGACCAGATTTGCTAACAAGTACCGGTAACCAGTTTATGCCCAATTAACAGTTTGTCAGACAACAGCAATCGGTTTCAAGACGGTTTTGACTCAAGATTGTATTTTGGGAAATAGTTAATCTGATGTTGATGCTACTGTATATAATTAACTAATTTAGCCGGGGACCTCCTGGAACCTCCTCAGGGCCCCTGGCGGTCCCCGGACCCCACTCTGAGAACAACTGGACTAAATAACATACTTGTTATGAATATGACACAGACGGCTACCACGTTGTCGTAATTATGATTGAAAACATGACCCCATGTCATCGGTGTCCCCAGGCTTTCCAAAAAGCAGAAGAAGAAAAAGCGACAGCAGAAAGCAGCACATGTGAGTATTGTCTGTTTCGGAAAACTGATATAAACACTATATACAGTACAAACTGATATAAACACTATATACAGTACAATCTATATGATCATGATCTACCCATAAAATGGGTCAGTACCGTAGGTGGCATGTGTTAAAGGAGAATTCCATACTAAAAGGCTTTCTTGCCTTTCTTTGTAGTTGTTACGTCCCCATCAAAGCTGTCCAGGTGTTATTTTGTGCAAAAGCTCCTTATTGGCTATTTCCCCTACCATAAGCCCTAAATGAATTGCATTGAATTGAATGGGGTGTTGTGCTAATTCGCTTATTTCCATCGCTCAAAATTAAAAAAAAATTGTATATATCCTCTTTTCATAATGTAAATAATAACCCAAGCGGCACACTTTACTACTTATTTAGATGGAAATAAGCGAATTAGCACAACACCCCATACATCCCATTCAATTCAATGCAATTCATTTAGGGCTTATGGTAGGGGAAATAGCCAATAAGGAGCTTTTGCACAAAATAACACCTGGACCTCTTTGATGGGGACGTAACAACTACAAAGAAAGGTAAGAAAGCCTTTTAGTATGGAATTCTCCTTTAAGTTTGGGAGTTCCCATATAATGTACAGTTGTTAAACAGTTTGTGTTATGTTTATCAAACGGCCTCAAAGACACCGGAGGAAGCGGAGAATGAGGAGAAGCCAGACCTTCATGATGACTCGAAACGTCCAGACAGCCCTCCTCCAACGCAGACAGACAGCCCTCCTCCAGCGCAGACAGACAGCCCTCCTCCAGCGCAGACAGACAGCCCTCCTCCAGCGCAGACAGACAGCCCTCCTCCAGCGCAGACAGACAGCCCCACTCCAGTGCAGACAGACAGCCCCACTCCAGTGCAGGCACACAGCCCCTCTCCAGTGCAGACAGACAGCACACCTCTACCACAGACAGGCAGCAGTGAAGATGCCTCTGAGAGGCTTGAGGAGCAGGGAGACGACATAGAAGCAAAGAGGTGGGTCTGCTTTCTCCTAATTCCTTAACAGTTTTTAGAGCCACTTTCAACAAAAGGATAAACTAGCTAGGTCAAAGGGTGGATTGTACATGAAAGCTGAATTTTGACTTGAAAATGACTTTTGTATTGTGCTTCTTCTCAGCTTTATTTATTTTGTATTATTATCTTTTTTGTATTATTATGCCAGACAGTTATTGAAGTTGTTTTAAGTGTACTACTACCCATTATTAATAAGCTAAACCGTGTGTGTTGTAGCAGTTCAGGGAAGACGAAGGGAAAGAAGGGAGGCGGAAAAGAAACCAAGAAGAACGTGAAGCCTCACGAAGGAGGAGAGGTAACATCTGAGGTAACCAGACAGCAATATTAATAAGATAATAGCATAGCATATAATAATCTCAGCCTTTAAATGGCACAGTTTCTTTACTTCAAGAGTTTTGGAACCCATTTTTTTCACCCAGTGTCAATTATCTAATAATGTAATCCTGGGCGCTACACTCCCTCTGCCAACCTGGGGAGGGCAGCGGACTGACCTCATGCTTCCTTCAATGCACGTAGAGTTTCCCCAGCTGGACTTAGTGCGTGGAAGGAACACGTTATTCCAACCAGTTCCTTTCAACTCCATCAGGCGCCCCACCTAGTCAGGGGGAGGCAGTTTAGACACCAGGATTACAGTAAAAAAATATTTTTGAATAGTGACATAGTCACTATTTTAGTCACATAGTAAAGTAGTGACAATAGTTTAAAAGACATTACCCCTCCCCGTCATAACTGTGCTGAAGCTTAATGTGTTTCCATATAAAAAAAACAAAAAATCCTGTTTCTAGCAACATCTAAAATGACACAGATGCTTTCCCGGTTTTAATGTGTGCCCCCCATGAGATTTGAATCTCATGTGTATTATGTCATTGGGTGTATTATTATTATTAACAAATCATTCCCCGTTCCAGAGGGAAGGCAGCATGCGCTGCGTGACCTGTAACAACGAGTTCTCTACGAGGAACAAGCTGTTTGACCACCTGAAGACCAGCGGCCATGCCATGCCCCTCTCCTCCAGCGCTGCTTCCCACACCGCCTCCAAGAGCAAGAAAGACAAGAAGAAGAACAGGTAGTCGAGGAAGCAGCACGACCAGCGGGACATTAAGGCAGGAAAGTAACGGAGGAGTCTTCTTACCCGAGGAGGACAACGCCTAATTCGTTGGTTCTCAACCTTATTACATTTCAACGACCCCCCTATAACCCTTGAGTCTGCAAATGGAACCATACGGGTGGTGTACAGGTCTGTGACCAAATCCATTTGGTCACACAGGATCCACTTGGAACCCCCTCAAGGAACCCTGATGGTCCCTGGACCCCACATCGAGAACTCCTGGCCCCTGAAAGTTTAAGCTCTGAAAATAGCCTATCAACAAGCTCACACAATGTGCCATGGCGATCTCATGACGATGTATAAATCATGCCTAAGAAGGGGCTTTGAGGATGTTTAACATGTTCACAGACTACTGTCTGAAACTAGTATATTATGTTTGTATGCTACAAAACATTAATTATGTCCAGTGTTTTGGCAGTGTGTTTGAGTGGGAAGATACATTGTCGTTTTTATTTTATTTTTTCCTAGACTCACTCCTGTGTTCAGCTGAAATTGTGAACGTCCCAGGCACTGTGCACACAATCATTTTGTCTTGGTTCATAAGTAACATTAGTTGAAAAAGCAATACAGGAGCTGTCTTCACAATAAAATCATGACTATGGTTTTCCATTGCTGTTAGAAGATTGACTTGTTCCATTACAGCTTACTGTTCTTTTATGCCGTGATGTAGAGGTCCATATCAGGCACTGTATTCTTCAGGGGCGCTAGCCCCTTCTTATAAACAGCTTTTGTCCCCACACGTCTCAAGATATGTAAACGAGCAAATCAGCTAACCACACAGGCATTCTGATTGGCCAGTATGAGATGATGCATGATGATGTACGATAAGAGCGCCCCTCACTTCACACGTGTGTGATTTGTATTATTATTTATTATTGCAATAAAACTACAGTGCCTAAATGTGGATGTCTAGATCACCATCAAGGTCCACAAGTACTTTATAGGCTTTTTATTTACCTTGAAAGTGCAGTGCGAGTCAGCGACAAAGTACAAAAAATTAATAATACTGGCCAAAACAACATTAGGTCTATACAATTAGAGAATGTAGAAAAATTGTTACTTTGAGTGCACATTTGCCTGTCATCTCTCCTATTGTACCAACATCAATACAGCATGGAATTGTGGACAAAATCTTATCCCACAAAGCCACAATAACAAAATATTCTTTAGTTTTGGGTCTGAAAGGCTAAATCTCATCAAATGGTGGTCAGTGGCTCAAATGCCAAATAAATAATGGACCTTGATATGAAACAGGTTGAAAACCACTGATTTAGGCAATTGCCACCCCCTAGTTCACATTTAACCTCAAATTCAGATATTTTATGTTATAATTTAGATAAGTGTTTTATATTGTATGAACCGTATTTTTGGGAATGTCATTTTAGGCAAATATTTTCAAACGTTTTCTCTGTTCGCCCCAAAACAAATCTGCTGATCTACAAGCTCTCAATGCGTCGATTTAGAAATGTGGCTCAAGTGGTAATTTTTTTGCCTATTTATCTCTGCTTTTCAGAGAATAGACTAGACTAGAGTTAGAGTCATCATTGCAGAATTAGTCTTGTCCATGTCCATTTCACAGAGGTCGCCCAAGACAATGCTTTTATCTTCTGTCCATGTAGTTCTGAATAGACTTGTCAAAAACTGCTAGGAAGAACTCTGCATCATCCATGGTGATGCACATGGGTGGCTTGACACGGAATGTCTGAAACAGCAGGAGGCATTGACAAAACATTACATTAAATAAGCAACCCTGTGTTAAAGGGGGTAATTGAGATCATCAATACATATGTTTTTGTAAATAAAGTATGTCAACTAGTAGTCTGTATGGTAGAGTATGTTAATACAATGAAATGGTTAGAGGTGGCATTCAGGTGGCAACCTTCCATCGCTGGATAAGGATATATGAAGCTAATGCGAACAGTTCTCATTAATGGCTATTTCCCCGACTGCTGGTTGCAGAAGACATTTCATGCTAAACTCAACAGGTATTTGACCAGACTTTACACTTGATTGTATTATACCAATAGTAAACATTGTCATGAATAGGTTTTGCTTTCTGTCACTACTTTTTGCATTTCTGTAAATTATGGTGACATTCATTTTAAAATTGATGATGAAGTAGTCAAATAGTAGTTTAGTATGAGATTACAGATGATCTCATACTAAATAAATAAAGTCAATACATCAAAATCTGAGGACGGTTTAATGCCAAAAGGGTTTCCATTTTTCAATTACAGATTTATTTATTTTGTATTAATTAATTTAATTATTTAAATGTATTTCTCAGCAATGACAGCTAATTTGCCTGTTCATACACCCCTCCTTTCAGCTAACTTACCTGTCCATACAACCCTCCTTTCCCTATGAGAACTCCCATGTCTTTGGTGTCCTCCAGGATCTCTGCCATGTCCCCAGGAGGCAAGGGATCTCGACTAGCCTGAAGATTGAGAGAAATTGTGTATGGGCATAATCATTACAAACATTTTCAAAAATAGCAAATCTACAACCTCACTATGTGTCGCATCGCAATACGTTGTGAGATGTAGATTTGATATTTTAGCTATTCGTCATGAAACCCAAATATACAGGTGAGGGCTTACGTGCTGGGAATAAATGGCGTGCGGAGACAAAATTATGATACAGTATTATGTTTAAAATGAACCCTGCTGTGAACGGTGACATGCATGTCACTGCCCAAACATGCAGTTCAGTGCAGCAGTAAAGTTATTGCTGCGTCCGGTCTGTAGTCACAGATGAACAGTAACTCATGGCTAATGGTTAAACTATCCTGAACTATGTCCTCCAATGACACACACACACACACACACAATACCAACATGTGAGGAGAGAGACCTACTGTACACATCACACAACTTGGAGAGAGAGAGAGAAGTCAAACTCCCCTACCTTGTCTTTGACCATCTCCACACCAATCATCAAGCCTTTGCCACGGACATCACCGATGATCTCGTACTTGTCTCTGAACTTGGCCAGTTCTGTCAGAAGATAGGTCCCCACATCATGACTGATCTGCTGGGTTCTGTCCTCTTTGATGACCTGGTGGGAGAGAGAGAGAGAGAAAGAGAGAGAAACACTCACATTTTTTACTTACGCAAAAAGTTGTTTGCGTAAGTTTGTTCGATTCACATGAAAAGGATATGCCCTCTATTCATATAAGGTTCTGAGTGAATGAATACTATAGGTCCAACCACTCTCACTATAAGTCTGCTACTGTATCATATAGAGGTATATGCACTTTCCAGGCAAGTGCTCTCCGAAGGTTCGGAGAGCCCTTGCCTGGAAAGCCTGGCACGGGATGAGGAGAGTGTGGAAATCAGATATGGGAGAAGACCTTAAGAGGCGGCTGTTCATAGCTACTGTGGAGTCAGTACTGCTGTATGGGGCCGAGACATGGACCCTTACAATACAACAGGAAATAGCCCTGGACGGAGTCTACACAAGAATGCTACAAATGGCACCGTAGGTGTCACATGGACGGACCACATCAGAAATGTGGACCTCTATGAGGACCTACCACAAAGTAAATTGACCCTATGGGAGCCAACCCAGGGCAAAGCCAGGAGGGTAAAGAAGTGTACCACCTATGTAGACGTGCGACAGCTTGGCTGACAACACTGCAGAGCTCAAGAACCTGATGTTGGATAGGAAATTGTGGAGGGCAGCAACCCAGGAATCCCGAGTTGGTGTTGGCTAGACCTCACTCTCGCAGCAACTAACTAACTAACTATATGCACTTGCATAAAGTGAATAGCGAATCGAGTGGCAAAGTGAGTTTAACGTTGTTTAACATTGTTTAATGTAACTCGATAGGACTTTAATGTTTGGATGTATGGACTGTGAAGGCCAGAAATTCGTTTTTTGCCACTCAGTAGGCGTTCCCGCATAACATCCGGGTATGATGATGTCACGTGCATACCCTCTATTAAACATGATAAGAACTATTGATTGTGTGCAAGTGAACTTCTGTTTTTAATGAACTCTTACATCCAAAATGGACGAGCCGATGGCACACGCCACAGGGTTGCCTCCGAAAGTATTGAAATGAACTCCTTTTCCAAACGCTGCAGCAATTTCTGGAACACACACGAAAAGGCATGTTTACACAAACTCAAGTTACACCTCAGAGAAATTCACTCAAAACAATTATCCAGCATATGGAATTGTAACTTTTCATGACGTATTTGTTTACATAACCTTTGACCACATACATATGAAGCCTGATGTATACTTCATTGTACGATAGTGTATGAATTAAGAATTATAAGGAATAACAGTCTCTAAAGATTGAGGAGATCTATGGTTTGCTAATTGATTTTCAAGCAAGACTACAATACATAACTACATGACTTCCTGACAAATTGACTTGACTTGCTTGATATGGTATATAAACTGAATCCTCCTCTCTTTAACTCGGTACACCTTCACTATCACTAGGGGGCAGCAATGACTCAGGAGATAAAGTCAACTCTATCTAAAACCTAGGAGTCCAGCTTGATTCCAATTAGTTATTAAACACTAAATCACATCAGATAGTCCAGTCATGTTTAATCAACTTAAAAAAATCTGTTATTGTATTGTTTTGTTTGTTGTATTGTCTGTTTGCCAAAAAAAAAAAAAAATGCAATAAATATATTGTTAAAAAAAAAAAAAATCTGTTATGAATTAGAAGGCATCAAGACTCAATTGGCCCGTGTTCAGCGGTGGGATAGGTGATAGGGTTTTGTTTGTCACTGCACGTACTCCTACGGACTGGGGTGGCACCTGTCAGCAGGGAGTGTTGGGAGGGAATAGTGTGACGGAGGACGCGCTATGCATGTCCTCCCGGTGGGGGCTCCTCACTGGCAGGTTTAGCCAGAACAGCAGTGGCAACACACTTAAGCGCTGCGTGTAGGAGGACCAGGGAGGAATAAATTGGTATAATTACTAAATTGTGGAGCAACACGGTTGATTACCATTATGATCTCACCTGGCGTAGTAACGACCGCTCCCATGGGGAATCCATTGCCAATACCCTTCGCCATGGTAACCATGTCAGGAATGACATCATGACCTTGGAAACCCCAGTAGTGGCTTCCTGTTCTTCCAAAGCCTGTTTGAACCTGTCGGACACAAACCACAAGGTTTTCAGGAAATGGTCCAATCAGAATCCCTTTGTTCTTAATATTTCATGACATTTTAAGTGGCAGAGCTGAATAGAACATTCGTAGAGAATATATTGCTTGCTTAGTTGCTTACTCAATGAAAGTATGAAATTCCTTTGAAATATCGTGCATAAACTGTAAATATGTATTTATCAAATTGCACAGAACACAGTTGTCTAATGTCTATGTGCATCAGTCATACCTTTAACCCCTTAAGCCATACTAGAGTGGTACCCGTTGGGCACTGGCCCACTTGGAACAATGCAAGTTGGAAATGCATGCCCATCCAGTTATTATGTCTGTCTTTTATGCCCATATATCGAGATTTCTCTATCTGTCTCTCTGTGTCTCTTTGACCGACTCGACACCAGGCACTGAACTCCCTGTGGGGGTGTGGAGCGTGTTTGTCGAATTTGAAGTCGGTGGGGCGAACGGTTCTCGAGTTACGCGGATTACAGACATACGTACAGAGGTACATTTATAGATAATACTAGACCGGTGCCCGGCTGTAGAGCACTGAGTCGGTAACGATGGCCCACCTGGCTATGCAATACCTGTTGTACCCCTGTCTGTGTCCCTTTTATAACCCTATGTATGTTACCTCATCAGCTATACAGACTCCACCTCGCTCCCTCACAAGTTCGTATGCCTCCTTTAGGTAATTTTTGGGGTATTGGACAGCTCCTCCCACTCCCTGTATGGGGCATAAATATGTCATAAGTGATGCAATTTGTCATGGTAATCAAGTTGTAAGAGTATGTATACATGAGTATTTATTATATACAATAGAAAAAGCTATATATGCATGCACATCCAAAAATAAAGTCCAGGTGGTGAATATAAAATCAAAACAAGGTAGGGTTTTCACCACAATTAATCTGTATGAATGAGGATCAACTAAATGATATGAATAGAAGGCAAAATACTCTCCAGTCATTGTCATATCATTTTCCAGATTTGTAAAGATCTGAACTCTTATCTGAACTGTTGGTTATAGCCGCTTTACTCCTGAATAGTTATCAGTGATTCCAGTGCACTGTATGACCGAAATTGACAATTTGGTGAGTCAAGACTCAATAGTCTATCTCAAGAGACTAGGAAAAACGGCAAGCCTCTCAAATAATAGCAAGATTGTACATAACTGGGTAAAAAATTAAAAAAATTAAATTAAAATAACCGTTACAATACAAATAATAGTTGATTGATTATTATTGCAAACAACATATTCAACAAGAGGAATGTAAAGCATAAATAAATGGTAATTTATCCATTTGTATTTTGTACTCTCTCAGAGTTGGATTAATACTGAGGATTTTACCTGAATAGGTTCTCCAAAGAATGCAGCAATTCGACTAGGAACACTTGTAGCAAATGTCTCTTTGAGCTGCCCAATGTACATGTCATGAGCCATACAATCACCTATGGATTTAAATGTACATGTCATGAGCCATGTTGACTGTGGTTGTGTTCCATACATTTTCACCTTCAAAACACTAGTAGCACAGTCTCACGTGTATGAGTTAAAATATTGACCACTTCCAGGTAAACTACTAGCAGAGATAAAGTGCTTATAGGTGTAATATTTCTGCTGGAAATGGTAAATGTTTGATTACCAGAAAAGGACTTTGAACTCTAGGTTTGCATCTAAACGCCATCGTTGGTAACAAACCAATAGAGAAACCCTATAAGCAGCGTTAATGTAACAATAAAGCAACATGTTTTGGCCGACACTGGCCATCGTCAGGGCAACACTGACAAAGGCAAATGCTTGGTTTTAACTTTCTATTGCTACTAAAGGAGATTCCTTCATGTTTTCTTGTGGTTTGGTAACTGAAACTCTCTGGTTCACTGCTCATATGCCTACTGTACTCGAGTGCAATGTTTGCTGTGATTAGTGTTGTAGGGGTTAGGGTTAAACTGAACTGACCTTTTCCTAAACAGAGCCAGTTCAACTGGAAAAGTAATGGATTGAATTAAAACAACTCTGCACATATTGATTCCCTAAAGATTAAATTATAAGACTAGGTGCGCGTGCGTGCGTGCGTGCGTGCGTCTGCCTGCCTGCCTGCCTGCCAGCCTGCCTGCATGCTGAAACAAGTACCTTGGGCACAGCCACAGTCTCTGATGGTCTGTATTGGAGAGTCCCTGCAGTGGGTCCCTCCCCAGGGACCTCTGAACACATCAGGACACATGGTCTGCGGGGACAGAAGCCAAGTCTCTTAGAACAACGTGATAATGTATTTGCCTCCATGAAATGCATGACATAATGTAGGATTTCTAAGCTGTGTGCATGCGTGCGTGCGTGCGCACTGCACATTACTTATTTTCATGTTGTATTATCTATTGCCTTAGTTAGCTATGTGTCTGTATTACTGTACGTACGTTGGTGCAGCCTAAGCCGCTGGGAACGGTGTATTTATATGCAGAGTTGGAGGTCAGAGCCATAGTCTGTGGACTGCCACCGTGGTACGATCCTCTGGGAGAAGAACAAACAGGTCTGGGTCAATTAAAGAAACGTCCTCTCTTGGGACATCCAGATATGGGGAAATGATTCTATCATGTATTGTGCACAGATGTAAGAAATGCTCCCAAACACAATAATGCCAACAAGCACTATGGTGACCTCTTGTCAACCTTAATTGGATAGATAACAAAATGCCTTGGTTTCTATCAATGACACATCCCGCGAAGCCATGAATTCATGTGCATTTTTTAGTTTTTGTCGCATTCCTAAGCCAATACTTTGATGACCACTTCGTGTGGTGTGTAATCGATAGAAAATAAGTAATTTTGGGGGTGAATTATCCTTTTAACGTCTGAGCTCATGTCCCTGTCCATCTCCAATGAACTTCCTCAATTCTTACTTAAAAGCTGCGATGCGTTGTGAGCTTGTAGATCTGTTATTTTCACTAGTTTGGGTTGCCGGCAAACATCTAATTTCTTGAGCTAAAACATTTGGGAACCACCGATCTCTGGCCTCCTGGTATATGTGACAGCAGAAGATAGTGGGGTGACCTTGCTTGTTGTGCATACTGGAGTAGGGCATTGTGAACCTGGTTTCTTAGAGAGGAAACAAAGCAAGATGGGGCTGCAGCCACTGATGCCGTGATGATGGAAGGTGGAAACCAACACGCTGTATAATAAAAAATGTTGTATTGCTGCTTAAATTTCAGAAAAATCTAGAAGCTATGTAAGCATTTCCGACGTCATTTCTCAATGGAATAAATCCTGATAATAATAAAGACCTAATCTTCTACTGAGACATACTGCCGGTTAAAACACCTACTAATTGACTTACTGCCTGAAGCTCATAAGGCCAATGTGCCCCCTGGCCATGCAGGGATTCCCTCTTCAGGATTGTAGCTTTAATATTATGCTCAAAGGAATCACTAAAAGTTAGGACAAACTGCAGTATGATGGCTGGGGGAAAATACAATTGATAGGAAAATGTTGACTTCTGTTTAGTTAGATTAGTGGTGTGAAGGCTGTTCATAAGACACACATTATTATAGTGTTGGCATAATGATGTTCATAACCATCCTTTCTCTTTTAAATCTACGTCAATAACAAAGGCATCTTACCTTAAAGTGATGATATCAAAGTTCCCTGTGTAAAGCCTGGCCATCAACATAGCCAGGTCATTCGCCTCTGAGCCACTGTTGGTCAGGTACACCACCTGGACATACAAATCAATACACATTAATGAGAATGAGATTATGAACAGATATAAACCTAATGCATTGATTAATCAAGTTGCTTGCCTCACACGGTACATTATGTTTACAGCAGTGATTGTATAATAAGGAAAAAGGACAAGTTTTCATAATTTGAAGTTATGAATAACAGATATTATTTTTGCATGATACTAAAACATTCACTAAAGACAATTCTTATTAGAAAAGTAACATGAGAGAGAAAGAGAGAGAGAGATTGATTCATTTTCTGGTGATGGATTAATCAATTATTCCATTAGACTGAAAGTAATGACATCCTAGTGCTATATGGTTAAATATGTGGTCTCTAAAGGTAAAGTGAGCATATGCAGCACCTTGAGAGGATCAGGGAGGTGGGATGCCAGTTTCTCACAGTACTCATGGAGAGTAGGGTAGACGTAGATGTTCGTCGTGTGCCACAGTTTCCTCAGCTGTTTCTCTGCAGCCGCTGTCACCTTTCTGTATCCAGAGACAGCCACAATTAACCACTTAGTTAAACCCCAGCATCCACAAGTTTACGCAGGAAATAGTAGGTACCCTCACAAACAACAACCAGTAATCCTAGTCTCTATATACTGCGTCCCCCTGGCCAGCCGGGGCACCTGATGGAGGGGAAATGAACTGGTTGGAATAACGCGTTCCTTCCACGCGCTACGTCCAACCGGGGAAACTCCCCCTTTCAGCGGCTTGAACTCCTCATGCATTGAAGGAAGCATGAGGTTAGTCCGCTGCTCTCCCCAGGTTGGCAGAGGGAGTGTAGCGCTCAGGATTACATAGACACTGGGGCGGCAATAGCTCAGGGATGGTCGGGTAGAGTGACTGTAGAGCAGCTGGATGGGAACCGCGAGGTTACCAGTTCGATCCCATGCAGGCTCCCCCAAAGTTAGTGTCGAAGTGTCCTTGAGCAAGACTCTGAACCCCTAATTGCTCCCGATATGCTCCCTCTTTCCCAGCGGCACTTGCTTTGGCAATGTAAACCTCATGCCAATAAAGCTCCCATGGATTGAATTGATAAGTCCCGGAAAAGACAAGCTTACGAACTTACGGGTAGCAGTGTCCTACACTGACTGAGTTGAACTTACGCGTGGCAGTGTCCTACACTGACTGAGTTGAACTTACGCGTGGCAGTGTCCTACACTGACTGAGTTGAACTTACGGGTGGCAGTGTCCTACACTGACTGAGTTGAACTTACGGGTGGCAGTGTCCTACACTGACTGAGTTGAACTTACGGGTGGCAGTGTCCTACACTGACTGAGTTGAACTTACGGGTGGCAGTGTCCTACACTGACTGAGTTGAACTTACGGGTGGCAGTGTCCTACGCTGACAGTGGCCACGCCAGCGAACAGGTCCAGGTATCTCCTGCCGTCCACGTCCCACAGCCACTGCATGTGACCCTGGTGGATGAACACTGGCTTCTTGTACATGGTGACCTTCATGGTCATGGGGTTGCAGTACTGCCTGCGGATCTCCAACATCTGCTCTTTTGTCATGTCCTGTAATAAGACAGGTGATGATAATTAGTATTATTATTACTAGTTGAATTTAGAGCACTTTAAGATGCACAACGTCAAAATATTTCATTTCAAGGACCCACAGTTTGATATGCATGAAGCCCACACGGACACCCATTTGATAGTATTTTTTATCTGTGCATAGGAACCCAATCTCTTTTTTTCTTTTTTGACAGTGAGAAAGTAGCCACCACACAATAGAACTGTGATTCATAAACAATTAATATGTAGAACTATGTTTTTGTAGCCATACATACAACCAGTTAAAGAATTGATGTTAAAGTCATCCATACCAAACTAACGATGAACCAACAATAGGTTATTTACAAGCTTACAACACGTTGGAAGAAGCTTGTAGATAGGCCTATTTTCGGTGCATAGCATGCTTCCATAGAAGACATTCTGACGTATATGGAACCCAAATAACTGAAATCAGTTGTGGCGACTGAGAACTTTAATCCATGCAATCTGCACTGTCAACTCCTCAGTGTTCATTTGACTCAGAGAGAGCACACTTGAATTACAGACCAAATAGTTCCGGCCCCCTCGAACCCCCTACACTACAGGACCCTATGGGGGAACTCAGACCCCACGCTGAGAACCAGTGGACATGCTGTCACGCAGAAGTTTAATGTTATCAATTCATAAGTAAGCCTTACCGAGCCATGAGGCCCATTTAGGACTCGGAGCCCGTCTCCTGTTTCCGTAGCGTGAGGCAGCTGGATGTACCTGGCCTGGACATGACGCTAGTATGTCGCAGGGGGGACTTACCCCAAGCCAACCCTTGATGCTGAGTACCAAGCAGGGAGGCACTGGGTCCCATCTTAGTCTTTGTTATGACCCAGCGGGGGATTGAACACCGACCTCCCAGTCTCAAGGCGGACACACTAACCACAAGGCCACTGAGCTGGTAAATGTTATCATACACACAACGAATACCAAGAGAGTCCAACCAGGGGTGAAATCACTCGTAAAGTGAAGCATTTTGTAGTTATAGGGTAGTACTGGCTGAGACATGCGAACAGGTTAAAGAAATCAAACAAACACAAACTAAAATGAGGGCAACAAACATGTTTGTTCGTACAATCTGTCATGACCCACATGAAGTCACATTTTGCCCAGTTTGGCCCCCGTGACCTAAAATAAGTTTGACACTACTGGTCTAGACCAGCCTGGGACGCATACCATTTTCAGGTTTCTGATCCAGTTGGGAGCGGAAATAACCTACATCATGTTGTAGTTACTGGTTTGTAGTCATCAGGCCGGAACCACCAAACCGGAACCAGAATACCTCAAATAATTCTGTGCATCATCATTTTAGGGCCTAGGCCTATCCAATAAAACCTCTGAGGTGGAAAGTCTGGTGATGCGATGTCAGGTCTAGACAGACAGACAGACAGATGGATTCATTCATGAATGGTGCAATATATTTATCAATCAA
>NC_137883.1:12922768-12935268 GCF_963924005.1 Protomyctophum bolini
CAAACGGCTTATTTGACCTAAAATTACTTCAAAATCCTATCATCTTTAGTAAAGTTATGGTTTAACTTTAAGCTTACTGTACCTTCTTGTGCTTGTTCTTGGGATATTGTTAACACTTCTTCCTCTTTTCACCGCAGGTGCAGAGTAGACTACTACAACAGAGCACAGATGGTTGACTTAGTAGTACAATGCTAAAATACCTATTAGTATGAGTATATTATACCATTACCATATACTCACAGCTGTGTGAGTAGCGCCGCACAGATCAAACAAAAGTATTCTTTTCCAAGATTGGAGGTCTTACTTACTTTCCCTAAAGACAGGTGGAAATGCCTCAACTAGTTATATGTTTAAGTGAAACTAGCAATAAATGATTACACAGACTATCTGCTCTTAAGTAATAGTCATCCATCCAAACTGACAATACTGCAGTGCAGTGGTAAAGTTGCCCGGTCATGTAAATTCACATTATCATCATGTGTCTTCTGCTGACCAGTCTGGCCCCAAGCGATCAAACTCAAATCAATGTGTATTCACTTCATTTCTACATTAACAAAAAGGTCTCAAGGGAATGCTCCATTCACTCTCACCATCTGTCCTGTCAGGGTTAACTTTCAACCCAACAAACAACCTCATTCTCATCCTGCTTCTCTGACCTCCAGGCTCCCACCAGGGAGAAATGACTGCATTGCAGAAGGCCCGCAACACTCTCATAGCCAGCAGCAGCACACAAAAAAAAATCATATGAAAATCAATGAAATCATCATATAGCCTACCCGGTTAATGAATGTCCTTTTCACATGGTTTTTATTTAGCTCTCACAGACAGAAACAATGGACACCTGATCGATAATGCTGAGGAAGACCTATTAGGTCAAAACGCTGTCAGGGAGAGGCAAATAAAAACCATGTGAAAAAGACATTCATTAACCGGTTATATGATGATTTCATTTTTTTTCTTCCATAGAAGTGTATATCTGTATGTCACTCTTTGGATTAATTGAAAATGGGGGACCCAAAGTATTAGTGCCTTTTCTGGGTTTTAGCAATTTTATATTGACCTGTACTTTTGTTGAACTGCACCCATTCTACAAACTTGCAATTTTCAATAATCAATCAATAACAATGGAAGAGCCTGAGGAAATAGCTGTCTATTTCCTCACTTCTATCTCTCACCAGGTCCAAGGCAGCGCACTCATGACAACTCTGCTTTTTACAATGCTAATTATGCTGGATTTATAATACCAATATCCTACCAGACACGCTTTACAAAGTGAGAAAATGGTAACAGAGTGAACCTATTGAACCAAATGATAGACAAAAATGGGTAATTAATCTTCGTCCTACCAACATTATGTTTGTTAAAACTAATAATAAACATGCCAATGTTTAAACATTCAGCTTAGTCATCTTGTTTCTTGAAATAGAACATCATGATCAGTCCAGCTTGTGGGCAGGGGCTCACTGGCAGTCTGGCAGGCCATGAGGATATTGCAAGACAAGTGGTCCCCAAAATAATAATAATAAAACGCATTTTTCTAATATTATTTTCTTTAAAACCTTGAAGAATGATTGTGAGACAGGATCACAGGAAGTTACCGGTAAGTATTAATGTTTGCCTGTTATCTCCTACCCAGTCAATTGATACTATTGACAAAATCATATCCATTTATCCAAAACTTAAAATTTTAAGTTAAAATATTCTAATATTTGGGTCTGAGATATAATAGCTCTCTGATCCATAGCTCCAACAGCAACAGCATTACAGCTATGGACCAAAGCTATAGGTCTGAGACAGTCAGGTTGAGATATTAAAATCTTCTAAATGTTAAGTCCAGTAGATGGCAGTAATGATGCAACGTTTAGAACGCAAACACAACACGTGACATGACAAGTTGACAACAAGAACACTGAGTCAACATGGCGGCCTCCATACAGAGCTTGTTGGAGGAAATCTCCAGCATTGAAGATCCCATCGAAGAACTGCAGAATCTGAAGACAGCCCTTTTATCCATCCCTGTCAGCACTCTGAGGAACGTTGTCAGTGGACAGCGGCTCGACGCGATCTTCTCTCTTTTGTACACTAATGAAAGGTAAGGTACGTTTTTGACTCATAGAATGATGCTAGCATGTGTTAGCATCAGTGATAGACAGTAGCCCTAGAATGGCTGGTATAGGGGGTACTAAATTACAATACATACATTATACATACATTACACATGTACTGCAATTTCATGGAGGCAGTAACGTCCGTGGCATTCTAATTTGTACTCACCCAATATATTATTAATTGCATTTAGATGTTAGAACCTATGCAAACAAGCAGCACCCAATAAGCACATCAGAGTTAGAATGGAATGGAAAGTTCTATAGTGTTCAGCTTTTTTTCAGGTGTGTTGCCAATTTCAGCCAATCGGGAGAGAGAACCCATTTAACAGTTCCAATTGCGCATTTCATTTTTGAGGTATAGCCAATCCTATGACTATAGGGTTTGTGTAAACACAAACATTGTATTGCTACCGTTTCCTATGACTTGTGATTGGCCAGAATGAGATGATGTATGATGATAAGAGCGGCCCTCAATTCACACGTGTGTGATTGTTTTTGTGCCATCACTTCTAATTTTACTAGTTTTTCCTGTTACTGTATGAGTTCTTTCTCCAGATTGGATCTAATTTGTATCCTGGCCTATACTTTTTTATTTTTTACTAAATCTATATAGCAAATTAGCAATGCTTACTACACTGTAAGAAGCAATATCAAGCTATAGCTTATTTTAACGAAAGACAATGTGCTGCATTTGAAAGTCTTGTCAGAAAAAGTGTGTTCAGTAAAATATCTTTAACTTTTCCACAAGATTCACACAGACAACATTTCCATGTACATGACTGGATGATGTTCACAAAATAGCAGATCTACTATTTTTGAAACGGCCAACATATTGGATAAAGTGGTTAAGATGATTGTGATGCTATGTTAACTTATTTTGCTGGGGACCCCTCCCAAGGACCCCTGGTGGACCCTGGACCCCACTTTGAGAACCAATGGTATAGGACAGGACAGTTGTAGGACATGCAAAGTTGATCTGATGAGTTTTGTTCCACAGAGAACAGACTGAGCTGTGTGTGGCCATCCTGAGTCGCATTCTGGTGGCGCTGAGTCCACTGCACCTGGCCCAGAACCTGCAGTCTGAGCTGCTGGCCGGCCTTGTCCACCCGGACAAAACGGTCAAGATACTGGCTTTGACACAGGTACGTTTCTATGCACACGCTGCACTGAATAGAATTCTGAATGAATGGCTCTGTCCTATGATTAAGTGTGATCCCTTAAGACCTGAGGCCAATTCTACAAAATGTCTTCTGAATCCCAATGTTTTCTGAAAAACGTATGTTGCTATAGGGGTTCTCAAAATGATCATGTCAAGGAACGCCGAAATGATATGCATTAGGCTGCGGAGATTTTTTTTTAATGTTCAAAAATAGCAGATCACGCTGTGAGTACCGTACATCTTCTGTGATGTTGAGAAGATGAGATGCACGGTATTATTATGATCAAATATTTCGTTGTTGGTGGGGTTATTATTTCAGATAAGCAGAATGATGGAGCATCCAGAGGCGGTCACTGAAATCCTCAAGAATCACGACGTTGTGCGTGAAGTCATCCACTGCATTAAGAGTGAAGAGATATCTGTTGCTAAAGAGGTGACAATCATACTATACATACTGTATATATGTGAGACACGGCATATCGGCTAGAAACCGTGTATGTCCAAAACCATTACTATTCAGAAAATGGAAAAGAAAAGCCAGTGTTCCAATGGATCCAATGTAGTTATTATTTAGTGATAAGCTCTTGTTAATATTTGATTGAGACATAGCCATTCTACACGCTTACAACTTGTCACAATGCGATGTGTTGTGATTAAGTATAAAATAGTGCCTTAATTTATGAAGTGTGTGTGTGTGTGTGTGTGTGTGTGTGTGTGTGTGTGTGTGTGTGTGTGTGTGTGTGTGTGTGTTTGTGTGTGTTCTCTCTAGGCAATTGGCTCTCTGTCCAAACTGAGTCATTCCAAGGCTGGATTAGACGCTTTGTTCCGGAGCGACCTGCTTAATGAGATCAAGCACGTGATGGCTGCAGGCGCCATTCTCAGATATAGAGTATATGAGGTGCATACACCGTTTATGAGACATCGTTGCCATTTAGAGCAGCACAAAAGTATTTTAATTACATCTGAAATCATATTAAGACCTGAGGCCGATGCTACAAATGCCTTCTTAATCAGTAGTTCTCACACTGTCAAGATTTTTCAAAAATGTTCAAAATTAGCAGATGTACTGTACAAGCTCGCAGTGCGGCACAAAGTGACGTGCTGTGAGCTAGCTTCTATATCTGCTAATTTTGAATAGCCAATGCAAAAATCTGCAAGAACACATGCTTTCCCGGTTTTAAGACATCCACTATCTTTAGGACAATATTGAATTATATGCCCGGGTCTCTCCCAACATCTCTCCAGCTCTTCAGCAAACAAGAAATGCATTTTCAGATCTGTTTTATCCAATCAGGAGAAGGAACCCCACAAAGATGATTTATCATCAGCTTCAGGCTTATACTGTAGTGTGTCGTTGTCCCAGTTCCAAATCGTGTCTGCTTATTTGTTTGTTTCATCACTTCCAAATTAACTTGTTTATCCTACTCTGTATTAGTTATATCTGCTGATTGGATGAAATTGGTGTCCTGACCTGTAAATGTAAGAGCTGCGGAGAGACCCTTGTTACTGAACAAACACTAATTTAACAGAGGATTATATCGTGTATAGACTGACACGGTTGACAAATGGACCCTAAAGACTGATTCATTGTTCTTTGTGTTTGCAGTTGGTAGTAGACATATCTTCAGTGTCGGCCATCTCTCTTGGCTATTGTGCCAATAGCAACATCATGTCTCAGTTGCTGGACGAATTGACAGGAAATGATATACTGATTAGGTAACAGACAGACACACACACACACACACACACACACACACACACACACAGAAATATTGAGAGAATATCTCCACCATCCATTTGTCAATTTACTTTAATCAATGCATAATGGATATTTGTCCTCCGTTCAGGGCCACAGCCATTGAGATGGTGACCACTTTAGTCCACAGTAAACACGGACGACAGTACCTCACCCAGCAGGGTGCCATGGACAAGATCTCTAACCTGATCAGAGGAGCTGACACAGACTCATTCTCCTCTCTCTACCTTCCTGGTATGGCGCTGAATGAAATACTTTCAACATGGCCACATTAATACGGATGTGTTTACTAAGTTAGTTACAGGCCCTGAACATTACATCGGTGTGTGAATGAATGATGCAAATGATTGAGCAGATCTTAAAATTATCATAGATAATACATATATTTGAACATAAATGGGTACGTTAAAGTGATGGTCGTTCATAGATAATGTATCCCCCCACGTTTATTCAGACTATGTACCAGAGTAAGGCCAAGTGTGGACAAGGACGGATGCATGCACACCGCACAGACTTACTATACTGTAATCTGGTGAGACATAGGGGGACCCTAGGCAGGAAGACACCCATAGTCCTAGAGCCCTCTCAGTGCCTGCAAATCCCCCAAGAACATGCAAGGTAGAGAGAGCCTCCTGTTGGCTCTGGCATATGAGAAAAGGACAATAACTGGAAGCATGGATAAGAGGGACATTGATTTGGCCAATCACTGCTGACCCGCCAACTGGAGAGTGTCGAATCACTCTAAGAAGGTTGGAGACTACCTGATGACCTCTCTTCCAGGCCAAGGCTTTGTCCATTACAGATAGATTATAATCGCATCTTTGATTACAAACCTGTGGGCATATCACTCTTCCAGGTTTGGTGAAGTTCTTTGGGACACTGGCCATAATGGAGAGCCCCCAGCAGGTGTGTGAGCACTACCCAGCCTTCCAGAACAAGGTGTTTGAGATGGCTCTTGATCCAGACCCTGTGATGACTGGCGTGGCTCTGGACACCCTGGGTCTGCTGGGATCCAACGTGGAGGGCAAGCAAGTCCTGCACAAAACAGGTTTGTTTGGGGGCATCTCAGTCTTATGCCGGTTACAATTTAAGGCTGAAGGATGTATCATTTCACCATTTCATCAACATAGCGACGTGTGCAAAACGGTGGTTTTCAACCCTTTTCAAGGTCCATTATTTATTCGGAATTTAAGCCACTTTCACTGGTTCACTGTAATGATCAACAGTCAGTCAACCGTGACATTGACCAGGTGACCTGATTTGGATTTGTCCATTTGGTTCGATCTCGTATCGCATACTGTAGTCTCTAATACCTGACAGCGACACCTCTGCTCTACTCGCGGGCATCGCTGCATGTCACTCCCCTGCTCTCTCTTGACGTTGCAGTTGGAAGCATGAGAAAGAGACATGGCTCTGGGTGTTTTTGAAGCAATTCTGTCTCATGACTATTATGATTTCTTCCTTCGTTCCTCAGGAGAGAAGTTCAAGGCAGTGTTGTTCAGAATGAGTAAACTGGCCTCAACTGGAGCCACGGAGTTAAGAGTCCGCTGCTTGGAGGCCATCGCTCAACTGATCTGTCTACAGGTGTGTGTGTGTGTGTGTGTGTGTGTGTGTGTGTGTGTGTGTGTGTGTGTGTGTACTTAAAGTATTTCATATTTGTTCTCATGTGCTTTTCAGTACCTATAGGCTCATAAAAGTGCTATTATGAGTGGCAGTGGCTCAGGGGTAGAGTGGTTGCTTGGCAACCGGAAGGTTCCCAGTTTGATTCCGCGCTCCCTGAGTTAGTGTCGAAGTGTCCTTGAGCAGGCATGCTGTACCCCTAATTGCTCGCCTCCTGATGAGCAGGTTGGTGCCTTGCATGGTTTCCTCTGCCATCGGTGTATGAATGTGTTACAACAGTCTCTGTAAAGCTCCTTGGATAAAGGCACTATATACTGTAAATGCTCCATTTACTCTTAACTGAGTGTTCTACTGCAGGTGGAGCAGCAGACAGAGGACCTGCTGGCTCTAACAGAGTCCTGGTTCCTCCTCCTGTCTGATCATCCCATGGAGATGATCCGTAACATCAGCACACAGCCCTTCCCCGAGCTCCACTGTGCAGCACTGAGCATCTTCTCTGTGAGTATCCACACACACTGCCCACATGCTATCATATACAGTATAGACCAGTGGTTCCCAAACATTTTCATGTCAAGGAAAGGGAAAGGACCCCACTTTGGGAACCTCTGATATAGACTAGAGCAGTGGTTCCCAAAGCTTTCAGGTCAAGACCCAAAAGAGAATTTAGACCCAAACCAGTGAAAATAGCAGATCTATAAGCGTACAACGCTTTTTGTAATTATATATATTTTTTATATATTTATTGAATTGCTTACTTTTTTTTTTTTTTACATTTACAAAAAATATATTAAAAATAAATCTTTTGAAATGTACTGTATATAATTTTAAATGTAGTTAATAGAAATGGGATTTTTACTCGAGTCATGACCCATAAGAATTGGTCCGTGACAAACAAATGATTCCTGACCCACTGTTTGGGATATTGAGTGATAGGGGTACGACAACTAATCTGTTGAATTGATTATAAGAAAAACTATTGATAATCTATCCCTATTTTGAGCATGTCATTATATGGTAGGCAAAAAATTGTCGCAATGTGTTGCGTTTCTTTTCTCCTCCGCTAGATTAAGTCTTTTTTGTCCTTTATTACACCAAATGAGTAATTCATCCATAATCTGCATCAACCATAACACTCTTTGTGTGCGTGCGTGTGCATTGCAGGCGATCGCTCCTCAGCCGTGGGGCCAGCGACTGATGATCTCCACCCCGGGTTTCATGGAGTTCGTTGTGGACCGCTCGTCAGGAAAAACAAAGGAGGCAAAGGATGCCAAGTTTGAACTAGTTGGGTCGCTGTTGAGCTCGGCGAGTCCGGCAGAGGTGCTGGGCAGCCAGAATTACCTGCGTCTGAAGACCTACCTCCGAGAGGGACCCTACTACGTGCTGGCAGTGGCTACGGTCGCCACAGAGGGAGCGGACTGATTCACTGTAGTGTTGCCACGTCCGCTTATTATAAGCGATGTTGGGCTTGTTTTTCTGTAAAGTTGCTTGTAAATATTGGTAGTAGTTGCGAGTTGCATTGTTTTGGGCTTATTTCTAAAGTGTAGTTACTTATTTGGGTGTGTTTCCTAATGTTGTTTAAACCAGTGATTCTCACACATTTCCATGTCAAGTACATGTTTGAGTAACAAGCCCAATATTTTTCATACCCAAATGAAGGACTGTGCAAGTGTGCATAGGCCTACATGCTCGCGCAGCAAAATGCATATGTTCACGTTCACATTAAGTTTTCACAATAATTTCTGTTTCACTGCGAGAGCATGGAGTCTGCAATTCCCCAATAAATGCATTTTGAACAAACTTTGTAAGTTTGTAACAACTAATTAAATGTGTCATTTCAAGGGGATGAATATCCCCCCCCACCTCTTTGTAAAAAAAGAAAAAAAAAAACCTGCAAGGCTGCGACACGAGAGACAGCAACCATATGTATTAGTTTAGCAGTAGAAGCATTTATTAAATTAAAATTTGCTTCAAAATAAAACATGATTCAACACATCGAAATTATAATAACAATAAAAAAACACCTGAAAGCCTAAACAAAATAAAATGGAATAAAACTAAAAAAATAGTGCCAACTTTTGTTTAGTAAACATAAATTGTACAATATTTACAAAAGAAATGCTACTGAAAAAAATGTACAAAATGCAGCAAAAACATATACTGTATATATATCAAGTAATTGTGCAGTCAGGTTCCCACACCTTGTACAGTATAAGCTGCAGTGCAGGTAGTGGGTCCGGTGCTGTCAGACTGATAGAATGTGCATTGTGTCTACAGCAGCACGTTGGATGCCATTCATCACAGTCACGTTATACCTCGCTTTAAACCACTTATAGACCTGACGCCGCCATATATGATGAAAATAGCCGATCTACAAGTAGGGCTGTCACAATTAAGCATTTAAGTTGCCGAAGAATTCAACAATTCAGCTAATTGCTTTTAGGCTTGGTACAATAATCATAAATTGCACAGGGCAATGAAATCACTGACACATTTAATTTTATTTATTTATAGCGGATATAGTTGATCTACTTGTTGTAGATCAGCTATTTCTGCTATTTTTGAAAAATGATCTCGAGGTGATTATGTAATAATTGTGACAGGCCTAAATGCGCCTCGCTGTGAGCTTGTAAATCTGCTGTTTTCGCCGAGCAACACCATTGTACGAGGTGCACAGCATAAATGTCCTATAGGCTAATATTTGAGATTTGTTCTGCCTATGAGGACATGCCCAAAATAGGGATGCCAGGGTTTAACGTGGTTAAAACGGAACTTGAAGATGCTATTTTTGCTCAGTCCAGCTCCAGTAAATGTAGTAAATGTACAACCAGGCCAGTGCATTATTGTCTGACTCCGTAACATATCATACACAATACAGTATACTCAAATGAACATAGCATAATGCACTATTGTAAAGGTACAGCATAATGCATTGCGCTTCCAAGCAATTTCTGCGCTTGTGGAATAAATAATGGTGCTTCTTGTCCTAAAGAAATTGACATTGTGTCATTATGAACTTTTCCTTCTGAACAAGACGTACAAGTAACACACGTATTGTATATGACCACTCCAAGAAGACACAATAACACCTCTTCATAAACACGATTCCTTCCTACCCATTAGTGCTCTGTTCACGCCTTCCCTTTAGAAATGTTGGGTTGGGTTTACATACAGTATCTGGGGATGTTTTCATATCACAAATCAGGGATATCCTTGCCGACTTAAAAAAAGAAGAAAAAGATAAAAGCTGATATGATCTGTTGGCCTTCTCTCCCTTTGTCCTCAGTGGGTCGTGTCAGTTTAGTCAAAATGGTGGCCCTTCCAAAGTTTCAATAGCTCATCCCCGTTTTAGCAGGAAGACCTCTCAATAAATAGTATGCATTGCACATGCATCACTTTTCCACCGGACATCTAGATTGAGTGGCAAAACATTGAGCAGCATGGAGCGTCAACGGTCCTGCGTTCCACCTGTTTATAAATTGCACATAATGCAGGAGGCAGCAGGACGTTGCGTTTCCAAACTTTGACACCGGCACGGAATTTCTTGACAGAAAGTAGCTCATTACATGTCTGGTAGATTTTTATGAAACAAAAACTTTGCAGATAGAGGATAATTCAAGCTTTCCGTACAGCTGCAATGTTGATAAGTTTAACGTTGTTTAATACGATAGATAGGACTTTTCTGTTTGGATGTATGGGCTGTCAAGGCCAGAAAGCACATTTAGATTTGTTTGATTTGATCTGTTTGTAACAGAGTATTTCAACATTGCAGTATTGATACTTTTACTTACTGTAAGAAAAATAATAATTATTTTTTCCACCACTGCTGGTACTAAAAACCGAACAAATACTGAATGGCAGAAGGAGGGCTGGAGGGGGGCTATGTGTATTGTGATAAATGTATATTTTTTTAACGGAAAAATGTACAATGTGTGGAGATTTTCACCCAACAGAGGGACACCAAGATGCTTGACGGAGAGATTGTGGTGAAATGATTGTGTTTCATTGTACATGAAAAAAATCTAATCAAACAAAAGAAACAGCATTTGATATTATACCAGTCTTTACCACCATGATACATCCTATACTTGAATGGTTAAAACAGCAGTGAAACCATGGCCAGCCCTGGTAAATAACAGAATAAATAAACAAAGTCCCTGTGAAGAGACCGCACCAAACCCAGTAGCTGCAGCAGGATACTTTTTATTTTTAGCTAGACTGGAACCATAGAATAATTTGTATGGTTCCTACAGTAATGCCTGACGTTTCAGTAGTGTAATAATACATTAGTCCCCTTTAGTATTTGCTACAGTACAGTTGCGCAAATCTTGTCCTCTGCATTGAACCCTGTCTTAACCATTAGGAGCAGTGGATGATATTAATACTGCGTCTGGGGAGAAGTTACGGCGTATTTATTTTTAATTATTTTTATTCCATGATTTTGTAACCCATTTCTTTCTCCTGGTGCTAATTGCCTAAACTGTAATCCTGGGTGCTATTCCCTCTGCCAACCTGGAGAGAGCCCCGAATTGAGCTCATCCTCAATACATGAGGAGTGAGCAGGCCACTTTTTATCACATGACAGGGTGATAAAGTTCCTTTCCCCATCCATCAGGCGTCCCGGCTGACCAGGGGGAGGCAGTATAGAGACCAGGATTACTGCATATTTTATGTGAGGGTACCTACCCTAGGCCTAGGGGACACAGGGAGAACATGCAAACTCCACACAGAAAGGCCCTTTCGCCAACCCCAGCTAGGGTATGGGCACTGATTACGCGGAGGAGAGAACACGCAGTTACAGTGTCTTGCTCAGGGCCACTTCGTCACAGACTTGGCTGAACAGCTAGGGGTCGAACCAGCGACCTTTCCATTCCCAGATGGGAACTCACTCAGTTACGGTGGGCCTTCCATACCGTAGGACACAGAGGCTATAGTGGAAGGTATGTAGTGCCAAACTACAATACTTAAGACTAAATTCAGAACAAAATAAAACTTCAAACGTAAAAGTGCCACATGCAAATAAAATGTATCTATAAATTCCAGGATTCTCTCTATGTATGTATGTATGTCTGTCCTTCGTATATCACACACACAAACGCGCACGCACGCACAGAGTTTAATCCAGTGGTTCTCAAAGAGCGGCCATCAGGGTTCCTTGAGGGGCTTCCAAATGGACCCGTACAGGTCAGACTGTAACTCTGAGAGCGTACAAATGGAACCAAATGGACCCTCTCAGAGTTATGCAGGTCTTTGAGATGAAAAGACATTTGAGAACCACTGGTCCGATGCCAGCCAACAAACAATCGGGTCCGGTCCCAAGTTAACAGCGGTTCTGTTAGCAAGGCAGAAGCGATCCGGGGTGGTCGTGTTTCGTCACCTTCCTCCTGGCGCTGCCCGGCCTCTTGACGTGCCACAGGTGGTTGTGTATGGTCATGGCGTCCACGCTGACCGACACGGTCTTGGTGGGGATGACGGTGAACTGCTTGCGGCCCGAGCTGTACTTGTAGAGCTTCTCGATCATGGCGTGGCCGATGACACGCGGGCCGGTGCCCGTGAACCTGACGATCTCCTCGCCATCGGCCGACACGCAGTAGACGGCGCGGAACTGGCAGCCGCCGTCGCGGAACAGGATCATCAGGTGGTTGGACTCGCACTTCTCCAACTCCTGTTATCAGAGTGACAGGGAACGGGATAAATATATGAATCATGACTCATGAGCACATTTAAAAACACCTTCAGTATAGTGTTAACCTATACTAGTGGCCTACAATAGGTGATATGTGTTTGTCGTGTTAAATAGCCCTATATTCTGATAGTACTCTTTGCTGTAGAGTGTTTGTTCTCTCTCTCTAGCTCTTTA
>NC_137883.1:12940268-13002768 GCF_963924005.1 Protomyctophum bolini
CTCTAAAGACGTGTTGGCGTCAGTGCCTGGGCCATTCACACCAACGCCTCCTTTGGTGGAAAGCTTACGATCTCTGGGTGAGATGCTGGGCTTAGTGGACAAAACCCTGCTGTTTTCTTGAACCAGTTTCAGCTGTGAGGGTTTAGTCCTGGGGCTGCGCTGGCCAGAGCTCAGCTTGGGCGGCCGGCGGGCCGGTACGCAACCGGTGCCACCAAAGTCCACAAAGTGTACTGCAGCCGGAGGGGGGTCTGCAGCAGTGCACTTTGTGGAGCTTGGTAGCTCTGCTGAAGCGGAGCCGGAGGCCAGTGTTGGGCTTGACACGAGCATGGCGGTGCTGGCGGGGGGTACTGGCTGCGGAGGAGGGCCTGGAGGCGACGTGAGGCTCTGCTTCATCATCTGGTCCTGCTGGAAGGACAGCTGCATTATCTGCTGCTGGATGGAGCTGATGGCGTCGTTGAGAACCTCTATGGAGCGGTTGCAGTTGTTCACGTCGGGCTCCTCGGCCTCACCATCCTGGAATATCACGTCTGTGTTCAACTGTCTGTTTCTGCCCGTCTGTCCGCTCCGCGGAGTCTGCCCTGCCTTCCTTTGCAGCCTCAGCTCATCCAGCCAGGAATCGTCCTTGCAGGGCGGCGGTCTCATCTTGTTGGCGGCTGCTATGACCAAGTCCGGAGAGTGTTTCAAAGGTTGGGGCAAGGTGTCACACTTCCCTCCTCCCCCGCCCTTCTTCACTATGTTCAGAAAGGCCGCCTTGCCTAACTTCTGCCGCTGTCGCGCCGACAGGGCCTCCGTCTTCTTCTTCTGATGCTCGATAGCGCGCCGCTGCTCCTCCAGCTGCATGTGCAGCTGAACTAGTTCCGAGGGCATGGCGAGGTGACCCGTCGCCACCCCTGTTTTGCCAAGAAACACACCAGACTCCTTCAGTGAGCCTCCCAGGAGAAGATGGGGCGCGCTCTCCGAGCCGTCGGGCGTGGTCTTCTGGGAGCAGCTGGTGCTGGAGCCGTGGAAGCTGATCCTGTGGAGCTTGCGCTCGGCGAAGCTGGTCATCCTGACGCCAACGCTGCCTGAGGCGACGCTGCAGCTGCTGGCCCAGGACGCTGTGCTGAGGCAGGAGGGGCTGGAGCGGCCGCTGCCGCCCTCCTTGTCGTCACGCTCGCATACCTTCATGTCCTCTTTTAACTTCGCTGACTCCACCTCTCCCTCCTCCTCCAAGCACTTCTCCTCCGTCATGAACTCCATGTCCTCCACGTCCTCCTCCTCGTCCTCGATGTCGGCTATCTCAGAGTCCGAATCGTTGCCCCCTTTCCACGCAGTGGGGATGTCCCCGTGACAGATCTGTCCGGGGAGGGCCTCCTCCGCCTGATTCACATCCTCTCGCGACACGTGAAGGAAGAACCCCGGAGGCCGTTTAAAAACCGACTGACCGGGTCCCACAGCGCCCTCCGCGGGCGGCCTGAAGGCCGATTCCGCCTTCGCGATAGGAGTGAAATGACCTTTGAGGTTGTTTGAGTCGGCGGCCGCAGGCGGGCATCTCCTCTGGGTAGAGCTACAGGCATCTGCGTAGGCTCTCCTGGCGCCCGGCGGCGCTCTGGCACAACTCTCACCGCACTCCTCCTCTTTGTTCAGGCTGATGCTCTTCTCTTTGGCCGGCTTGGGGACGGCAGGCATCAGCGGCTCCAGATAGAAGGCGTCTGCTCGAGGAGACCGGGGGGCGGCGGCACCATAAGCAAGGTGGCGGTCGAAGCGGGGAGAGCGGCGAGCACTCAAACTCTGAGAGGATCCATGGTAGATGTCCAGCTCATCCTGCTCCACGTCCGCCTCCACGTAGGGCTGTCGCCATAATGACATTGTAGTTGACGATTAATTGTCATGCAAATAGTTGCGTTTAATGATTGAATTGTGTTGGCATTGGAACATATTAATAAGAAATGGCTTAATTAGAAGAAACTTATTAATTATATTACACACAATGATAGACAATTACAATTAATGGTGCCAATATTCAAAATGTGATGCGATATATTCAAAATACACAATGTACTATGGCCAAAACAGGCCATATATTTAATAATTTCATCTTTACCAAATAAAAAATTTAATAGCAGACACAGCAGATCTACAAGCTCACGGCGTCGCACTGTCAGCTATTTCCGCTATCTTTCAACAGATGAACGAAAATCTCAAAAGACTGTCGTTTTTTCGAGATTATTGTAACAATTGCTACCACCTGGCCGGCCTACCTCCACACTCTGTCGGGGACGAAGAGCAGCGGGGTGGATGATGGCCACCAGCTCCTCTTCCTCCACCTCCTCCTCCTCGTCCTCGATGCGTACGTTGGCCATCATCAGGCCCTGGCCGTTGAGCCTGCACGTGGGGGGCAGGTGGGGGGAAGCTCCTCCCAGCAGCATGTGTCTGGGGGTGATGCTCATGATGTTGGAGGCCAGGCTGTCTTTACTCATGGATCGCGTGAGACTGAGACTGTCCCCGTCGCCGCCGCCCTCCAGGGACAGATACAGGCCGCAGGGAACCGGCTGGGATAAAGGCCTGGGGATGGATGGGCGTGGGAGGAATGGAGGAAGTGGCACAAATGTTAGGACAATGTGATGTAATAGTTTGAAACACTCTTGTGAAAAGACTGGGCAGCCCAAATCGTTTTCATTTATTTTTTTGTAGTTTTCTTTTTGGCTTGTCCAAATTGGAATCAGATTGGTTTCATCAAGCCTGCATTCCTAGGGCGGTTTAAAATGTGATTCAAATCCCAGTAATCCCAAAATTACTCATGCCTCTAAATTAAGATTACTCATGCCTCTGTCGTTGTCTGAATACACAAATCAGATCCGAACACTTATTTAACAGTGTGGCCAGTCAGTCCCAAAGATCAGGTTTAAGTAGCAATTGGTATTTGCCTGCAGTCACTGTGAACAATGCCTTATAGAGCGCCGCAGTCCCCGCCCCCTTTCAGAAAGCGAGTGGCCCAGGAAGTGAAAGCCCCATGCATTCTGCCATCGGCACTTTTAATATAATTTATTTAAAGACGGTTACGCCGCGGACAAAGCCAATTCGGATCGTGACGAATCATGACAATGAACACAATATTTTGGGCCGATCAAATAATTTATAAGACGAAAAATAAAACAAATAGTGTTGTCTCCTGACTTTCTTTTCTTCTTTCTAATGATTTGATCGTCCCAAAATATTGTGTTCATTGTCATGATTCGTCACGATCCGAATTGGCTTTGTCCGCGGCGTAACCGTCTTTAAATAAATTATATTAAAAGTGCCGATGGCAGAATGCATGGGGCTTTCACTTCCTGGGCCACTCGCTTTTCTGAAAGGGGGCGGGGACTGCGGCGCTCTATAGTGAGTAGTACCAGTGAATGGCTCACCTCGCTCTCCTATCTGCTCTGGTCAGCATTGGGCCCTGAGGCTGCCCGTCCACACGTGTCAGAGAGTTGGACCTGTTTCTCAGTCCTGCACAAAGATAGGAATGAATTCACAAACCTTAGACATCCCAAGTTCAGGTATTATTATAGTATCATATTATTATTATTATCATTGTTATTATTATTAAATACCGCTGATCTTACCCGCATTGTCATCCTCTTGCATCACATGTTGACTCTGTCTTCGGGGCAGTAAGGAGTGAGACGAGCTTGTTGTCATTTTGTGACTGTTAGGGAAAAGGTTTAACAGTTAAAGTCATAAACCACTGAAATAGTACCAATGCACAGCCACAGACCTCTGTGAATGCCACCGAGAGTCCTCATAAAATTCAACTTTGCCTTCATGCTACAGTGCTTGAACAAAGCTGGTGATTATACTGTATAGGTCACACACCAAAACTGCTGCTTTTGAAGCTCTCATCTCTATATTCCTGACAAAAATCATTCTCAGCTCATCTTTAATTATTCATCTTTTCAGTACAGTTGTCATGACACAACAGACGAACCGAATCTAGACTTAATTTTGTTGCTGTCAGGCAGAAACCTCTTATCTCCACAGTTTTGTTTTTCCGTAAATTAACGCCCTACTTGATCATACTACATCATCTCACGTAGTATCGAAAGTACCAGAGCTACAAGCTCGATAAAGTACCAGAGCTACAAGCTCGATAAAGTACCAGAGCTACAAGCTCGATAAAGTACCAGAGCTACAAGCTCGATAAAGTACCAGAGCTACAAGCTCGATAAAGTACCAGAGCTACAAGCTCGATAAAGTACCAGAGCTACAAGCTCGATAAAGTACCAGAGCTACAAGCTCGATAAAGTACCAGAGCTACAAGCTCGATAAAGTACCAGAGCTACAAGCTCGATAAAGTACCAGAGCTACAAGCTCGATAAAGTACCAGAGCTACAAGCTCGATAAAGTACCAGAGCTACAAGCTCGATAAAGTACCAGAGCTACAAGCTCGATAAAGTACCAGAGCTACAAGCTCGATAAAGTACCAGAGCTACAAGCTCGATAAAGTACCAGAGCTACAAGCTCGATAAAGTACCAGAGCTACAAGCTCGATAAAGTACCAGAGCTACAAGCTCGATAAAGTACCAGAGCTACAAGCTCGATAAAGTACCAGAGCTACAAGCTCGATAAAGTACCAGAGCTACAAGCTCGATAAAGTACCAGAGCTACAAGCTCGATAAAGTACCAGAGCTACAAGCTCGATAAAGTACCAGAGCTACAAGCTCGATAAAGTACCAGAGCTACAAGCTCGATAAAGTACCAGAGCTACAAGCTCGATAAAGTACCAGAGCTACAAGCTCGATAAAGTACCAGAGCTACAAGCTCGATAAAGTACCAGAGCTACAAGCTCGATAAAGTACCAGAGCTACAAGCTCGATAAAGTACCAGAGCTACAAGCTCGATAAAGTACCAGAGCTACAAGCTCGATAAAGTACCAGAGCTACAAGCTCGATAAAGTACCAGAGCTACAAGCTCGATAAAGTACCAGAGCTACAAGCTCGATAAAGTACCAGAGCTACAAGCTCGATAAAGTACCAGAGCTACAAGCTCGATAAAGTACCAGAGCTACAAGCTCGATAAAGTACCAGAGCTACAAGCTCGATAAAGTACCAGAGCTACAAGCTCGATAAAGTACCAGAGCTACAAGCTCGATAAAGTACCAGAGCTACAAGCTCGATAAAGTACCAGAGCTACAAGCTCGATAAAGTACCAGAGCTACAAGCTCGATAAAGTACCAGAGCTACAAGCTCGATAAAGTACCAGAGCTACAAGCTCGATAAAGTACCAGAGCTACAAGCTCGATAAAGTACCAGAGCTACAAGCTCGATAAAGTACCAGAGCTACAAGCTCGATAAAGTACCAGAGCTACAAGCTCGATAAAGTACCAGAGCTACAAGCTCGATAAAGTACCAGAGCTACAAGCTCGATAAAGTACCAGAGCTACAAGCTCGATAAAGTACCAGAGCTACAAGCTCGATAAAGTACCAGAGCTACAAGCTCGATAGAGCTTGAAACGCGTCGCCTGTTTTGAGCTTGTCGATCTGCTACTTTTGCTATTTTTGAATTTGGATCCTGAAAAGTAACATTTGTGGACGATATGCCAAAACAATACAACATCCTACATTTAGTGGTTGAACAGAAGTCTGACGTAATTTACAAATCCTACCTGGTTTGCACACACACACACACACACACACACACACACACACACACACACACACACACACACACACACACACACTATCACAGAGACCCTTTGTTTATTTTTGGACCACAATGCTTATATGAGACGTTTTTAAGAAACCCAGTGTTATTCTCGATAGAGAAAAACTTCCGTGAACCAGGAGATGAACGAGTGACGTCAGGACTAATGATCATAATTTCAATGTGTCATATAGCTTTCCTTTGAGAAATCGGTTCGAAAACATATATCGAAATCAACATATCGAATCGGTATGGATGCTGAGAAGAAATTGAACGATACCCGGCCCTAGATATACAGTATGTGTGTGTGTCCTTGGACCATATTTCTCATTAAGTACAATACCTGAGGTCTGGGCTGGAGATCATGGCGATGTCGGCGGAGCTCGATGAAGGCAGGAAACTTCGTTTGGTGGCGTTGGAGATGGGCAGGTGGGGGCGGGGGGAACTCTTAGGGTGCAGCAGTGACCTCACTGCGAGAACGGTGGGAGAGGAGAGGGGCGTTATTCATTTACTTCTACATTCATGTCACTAACTGTGACGTGAAAAGAATGTAAAACAAATCCCCGTACCGTCCATCATTTCTTGAAGGTCTCTGGGCTGAACAAAGTCTGGCTTTACGATCTCAAACCACCAGAACAGCTCGGCGACGAACACCATCAGATTGTTCTGTTGTAAACACAGAATAAATATGATCACCATTAGAGACCGATAACTGATATGCATCGCTATATATGTTTTTGTTTTTTTTACCCATTCTGACCTGAGATCAGATCTAAAAATGTCTTCTACATCCTGACAGTTTTCTGAAAAAGTTATGTTTCTATGTCAGTCGTTCTTCGATTTAAAAAAAATAGACCTACAAGCTCGTAGCGCGCTACGAGCTTGTAGATCTGCTATTTTTCAATAGCTAAAGCGTAACATAATGCTAACACCAAAAGGGGTTCCCGCCCAAAATGGGTTTTAACTTTCAACCCAGCAGCCCTTTTTGAGCATGAGATAAAATGTTCAAAACCTTTCAAAATGTTTGAAGAAGAACAGATCCACCAAAACCCATTTGGGCTCACCTTCAGTACTGGCGGACTGTAGAGAATGTCTTCAGGCTTCAGGTAGCAACTTTTGCTCAGGTACTCGCTGGAGAACTCCCTGAGCAGCTGGATGTTGTACAGACAGTCTGTTATGGAGGGAACCTCCTTCAGACAGATATCTGCACAACAAACACAGGACAGTACATTCATTATAGCACACACAATGACAGACAATCACTTTGCAAAAAGAAAAAGCCTGTTTTGAATTCAATATACAGATACTGATACTGCCCTCGTGCGATACGTGGGGTGCTCGTGTTTTTATTTTATTTATTTTTATAATTAAATGTGTCTCTCTTTGGGAAGCAGAATGGTAGAACTGCTTCAGAACCGTTTCAGAATGTGGCCAAATACTGAACGTGTTTTTCCTATAAGGTATACATTAAGTATTATGAAGGACATACCCTCCAGTCTGACCACAGCTGGGCAGTAGAAGTGGACCACAGCCAGCAGAGCAGTGCCATCACACACGTCCTTCATCAGGTCGTCCACCAGGGGGAAGTGATGTGGCATCCGACCCGAGAGGTGATCTCTGCGGTATCGCACCTGTGGACCACGGGTCCGACGCGGGTCAGAGATTCATCACAATAATAAATAATTATTAATATCAATTTAAAAAAAGGTTTTAAATAGCAGACCCTCATGCTCACAATGCGTGACAATGCTTCTAGATTTCCGCCTATTTGTCATACCCTGAGGTATATCGTTGCGGTCGGGCAGAACTCCATATTTTAAGGTTCTGTGTTTTTTGGGGGGAGGGGTAAAGGAACGGCCTTCTACAGCGTCACACTCACACAATATTATTAAAGTAACAGATCCACAAGCTCGAGCCAAAATATCAATCGATTGAAATTAACTTTCGTTGAGCTTGTCAATCAGCAGTATATATTGGGCTTACATGGTTTTACCCGAGCTAGACAGACAGAAAGAAAAAGGACGGAAAATAAATGTGTGACACACGCAAGCACATTATTCATGTACAAATCTGATTACTATATAGAGCCCACGTTTCTCTCTTACGCATGCACGCATGCATGCTCACACACACACACACACACACACACACACACCCACACACACTCACACACACACACACACACACACAGTACACACACAGTCACACGCACACACACACACACACACACACACCCCCACACACACACACACACACACACACACACACACACACACACACACACACACACACACACACACACACACACACACACACACACACACACACACACAGGGAAACACATATACCAGCAAATACTGATGGGAGATTATTGGATAGGACAGTTGCACTTACAGGTACCAGCTTCCAGTACCATTTGGAGGGAGACTATCGGTCCAACAGGCAGGAGGAGGACGGACAATTTATGAGGAAGACACAGGAAAGGTCAGCAGAAGACAGGTCAAAATGCACTAACAGAGGATGAGGCTTGATTTATATACTGTGTCGTACGGCGAGGCCTAGGTTTGGGATCCGAAACCGGAGGAATCGGGGGGAACGGGATCCGTTGCATTTGGAACCTTTTCAGGAATCAGTTTGATCACACTCTCAGAGCTGGTGTGTGGACTTCACGTCTGCTTTACAATTGCAATACCAGCGGTTCTCAAACTTTTCAATTTCATGGACCACCATAACTCTGAGAGTGTAGGTTTCCATTTGTACACTCTCAGAGTTACAGACCTGCAAGGGTCCATTTGGACCCCCTATAAGAAATCGTTAAAGTGAACCGTTAAGGAATCAGACCGAGAGAATCGTTGAGGAACGAGGATTGTTAAACATCCTAAAGGATCCCAACCCTAGCAGTGTCGCCCGCTGAAAAGGTTTTCAGCATTGGACAGCATTGGACGGAATATAAATCAAGCAAACACAGATGTCAAAGACATCGTTGGAAAGGGTAATTTCTAAACAAACCAAGCATTTTCATATTTCTAAAATGGTTTTACTATACATGCATTAACTAGGGAAACTATGAACTAAAATTAAGCTCAGGTGGTCGGACAAACAAAATTAATGAAGAGCCCAAAAAAGACAGATGAAGAACACAACCTGGAAGCCGAATATATTAAAGGGGGTGTGACTGTGAAAAAACTGTGATTTTATGTATTTAATATTATGTTTACTAAGTAGCTGGAGAGATGGGGAGACCACTGTTACTGAACAAACAGTCTACCGGTATGTTAGCAATGACTGTTACACTATGGAAATGTATTTAACACGTCACTTTACACCCCCTTTAACTTGAAAGAGAATGTCGAATAGTGAAAGTGATGAATTGTTTCAGAAAATGAAAATGGAGAGAAATGGCAACAGTGTAGTATTCACCTTATGGTGGATGGGAACAGGGGACCCCATCAGCTGGTGCTTCACTTTCAGCTCCTTATCTGTAATCTCCCTCATCTTCATATTCACCTAATAGTCATGAATGGTAAATGGACAGCATGTATACAACATGTCTCCACTCAAAGTGCTTAACCACTTTCAACCTGCTGTTATAAACTAAATAAAAACTATGACTAAACTAAAGGACTAAAACTAAGACTAAATATATTGACAATTTCGTCAACAAATAAAAAACTAAAGACTAAAATGCAGGCCAAACAGCAGCTCACCTTATTAATCCAGAAGACCATTGCATCTTCCAGATCAAACGGCAGCTCCTTGGAAGCGGTGAAGTTAGAGAAGCGCTTGACGCTGGACACCACCCGCTCTATGGTCATCATCTCCGCTGTGAAGGCCATCATCAGAGCGTCGATCAGGGGTATGTGGGAACTCTGAGAAAACATGTAAAAGCTTAAATTAGTCACAGGCAAGGGTCATCAATATGGCCGTTCATGGACAAAATATTCCCGTTGCAAGACTTGGCCTTGTCCGTGGGAAATGTTAGATATTAGATCATTTGTTTTGATACACCATAATAATATTCTTATTTTGATAATAAGAGCCAATGCACTCTGTTGAGATGCCAACTTGCGCAAGCAGAGCGGTGCACTCACCACTGGCATCACCGCTTCCAAAACTGATATATTATGATATATTGTGTCACCGTCAACAGCCAATAAGAGAGCACCATTCTTGGTGACGTAACCAAATGATGCTGGTCCCTGATGCTGGGCTGAGAGGACACGGACGTACACACACACACACACACACACACACACACACACACACACACACACACACACACACACACACGCTCTGCTTGCGCAAGTAATTACTGAATGTCAGTCTCCAAGTTTTCGTATGTAGGACACTGATTTAATATGACACATTAGAAGTCCACTAAGTGCTAAGTGGTGTTCAAACGATTTATTTTGTTTGTACACTCTGAGTGTATACGAACAAATCCATTTAGGTTCCATTTGTACAGTACACTCCCAGACCTGTTATGGTCATTCAGGGCTAGCTTGTGTTTCTGGTAATATTATTGTCCAAACATTTTGTATGTCCGTGGCAAAGAAAGTATTTTGACAAAAACGTCCACCACAAGACGACATGCCGATGAGCCCTGGTCACAGGGATTAGAGCAGTGATTCTCAAGTGATTTTCCGCATCAGGGCCCACTTGAAAAACTCAAAAGCGTTCACAGCCCCCCTCCCGACCCATCTGACCAACGTACATTTTCAGAGCATGGTTATTTTAATAGTCAAACCATTGATTGATTGTTTTTTACATTCTTCTTCTATATATGTTATATTATCATAACAAAAACGTAGTGTTGTTGCATTTATTTGACTGTAGTGATAGTGGAGCAACTGCATACTGTGAAACTGGCTACCGGTCAGGGTGGTCAGCTTCAGCAGATGGTCCCCCTACCATTTCTCAAGCTGCTGCTGGTAGAAGGGAAAAACACAGTGACAATGCTGCTATAATAACCCACCAAGCAGATTTAATAATGCCGATACTGTATGTGTGGAGAGCTGCACTATAGTACAAAAGGCTGCACCAGTGTGGCCTTTAGAATAATCACACAATAAAGGTTTCCAACCAATAGAAAACCGAGTAAAAGTCCTTCTCTACTGTTTTTTTCATTGGCACATTTGACTGTCAAGGTTTCAGCCTCCAGGAAGAAACCCTAAATACAAAGTCATCATTGCACATAACAACCACACCAAGGGGTCTAATGGAGTACTGTCACCTCATAAACACTAGAAGAACTGGACAGAAATACAAAGATCACGGCACTCCATCTTTAAGACAGTGGACGTACACAGAGTCTATTGTCTCTACCGCATACGTACCATCTTGATGGGAGCAGAGCCGAGGTCCTCGTCCGAGACGGGCGTGCCGTCGCTCTGCAGGACGTAGAAGCCCTTCCTGGACAGGGACTGGATGACCGCCTGGTGGCTGTGGAGCGCCGCCGCCTGCTCGGCCTTCAGGATCAGGCCACACACTCTGCAGTAGAGCTCCCCGGACAGGAGCAGCCGGATGACCGGAGGCTTGATGTGCTCCTGCTCATACTGGTCTGTGTAGAACGGGTCCTGGAGGTCCCCGGGGATGTGGTCTGAAGAGAGAGAGAGAGGGGAATGAAAAGAAACACGTGGAATAAAGCAAAAATAAAACCTCATGACTGAAAATGTGATGACCCCCAGGGACAACAGAACTTCTAATTATACCTAGGCCATGCTAATCCCGATTTAAACACTTTCAAACACTATTTTGTGACTCCTCGGGTTACTTAAGAGTAACTTTGTGATAATATTGTTTTCAAACTGAAACGCTGCAACTTGTTTACCCATTCGATGAAGTCAAAATTATGGGTACAAATGTGAAGTAATATTATGTGTAGAAAAATTCTATACAGTCTAAAATCGCAAACAGCACCATCGATAGCATCCTGGCAGCGGGCTGCATCACCGCCTGGTATGGGAACTGTATCCCTATCAACCAGGGTGGTGTGGACGCCGGATGATTTGATTGGCTGAGCACGGAATATAAGGATAAAAAGTGAGGACAGAAAAGTGAGGACCCCAAAAGCGATTGGCCGGAATGTGATGACGTATGATGATAAGAGCGCTCCTCACTTCACATGAGTGGGATTTTTTAAATGCATATGTTTTACACGGCTTATATTGACATATCTGACCTGTTTTCCTGTTTCTTTCCTTCTCTAGTCTTTCCCCCTTTCTTGTTACTGCAGATATAATGATGATGGGAAGTTATCAGTTCGACAAGCAATTCTACCCGTCTCTACACCTGTGCCCCTGTGATTTGACAAATGGAGGCCACACCGTTATCTGACATTAACGTACAGTATAGAGCTGGGGAAAACTCATCCTATCATGCTGTCCTCCTCGTCTGCATAATGTGATTGACCCACCCAGCAGGGAAAGCCTCGCTGTCCTCTAGATACCCATAACCCCACCCTAGTTCGTTGTCCACAAAGTACTAACAGGAAGTGACAGCCAGACATGCGAGAGTGGTACACTAACTATTCTACAGGCCTGAAGCAGGGGGCTGGGCCACAATTGAATCCCATCCACAAACCAAACCCTGCTCAATGTTATGGCCGGGGTAGTGTGGCTGTACGTGGCACGCTTTTGGATCACACAGATTTAATCTAGGGATGCACGACATAGACATTTTGGCTGATGTCTGATGAAGCATGGTCATGTTGATCATTCCAAAATGCCGCACAGATCTTGTAATATACGTTTCCAGTACTGGGGTTTACGTCAAACCTCTTACACAGTAACTGTGGTTCTGGGTGCAGATGCAGACTTAAATGTAGAAAGATGAATCATTTCTTTTTTACTTAATAATGATTCCAACTTTTGCTTATACTGTATATGTTCTACGGGAAAGCTCCCCCAGAAAAGGAAGATGTCAATACCTTAGAATTTGTGATGCAATGTTAGAAACTGGGAAGACCTTTAATCGCCCCCCACTCCCCAATTCTGGACCAACATGATGCTATATGACAGAGTACCGAGCTAGACCAATGAGAGAGAGAGAGATTGTGTGACTGCGTGTGTGACTGTGTGTGTGCGCGCATGCGTGCGCGCGTGCGTATGTGTGTCTTTGCTCCTACTCTTGCAGACACAAGGTCAGATCGATCGGCACAGATCAAGCTGACAGTCAGGGAAATGCTCTGTGGCTGAATGAATACATGACTATTCTGCAAACCTATTGGAGCGTGCCCCACCCCCCTGCATCCTAGGTACAACGCTGTACTACTACTAAATCTAACTCTAAACTGAAGCCAGTTATTGCCAACACATGGCGTTTTCAGTTTCACTGTGATACAGATAAATAGGAAGTTCATGTTAGTTGTTCCATTGTTCCAAGGCGGAACGCAACTAAACATGCCCTGAAAAAGGTAGCGCCCGGCCAACCCATTAAACCACTTAACACGGCAGCTGGCCACACACACTTTCAAGATGATCTAAATATCTAATATAACACATGTAAAGAAATTGAGCACAGTATAATTTCACATAGTTTCACATTTCCAAACATTTTAAAAATGGCAAAAATAGCCGATCTCTACAAGCTCACAATGCGTCGCGATGCCATTTGGCAATAGGGGGCCTGCAGCCATAGGGCAGAGGCTAAGACTATTTGGGGGTCCTTGGCATGGAAAGGTTTGGGAACCCCTCGGGTAGACCTCTCTGAACAATATACAGGTAGGCTCTATGCATACGCCATTTTGGGGGGAAAAATCGAATGGCCCCGTACAGGTGTGTAAATGAAAAGGTTTGAGAACCACTGTACACTAAATGGAACAGATCGGTAGCACCTGTGAAGGAAGTAGGAAGAGTTCTTTCCAAAATGGAGTACATCATAGAGGCTATTGTTGCTTCTCCAAAGGCCACAATAAGACATGCCAGTCTAAACAAACACGCTGTATTTAAATGCACTTGTACTTGAGGCAGCTTTCTATCCCATTAAACACTTCGACATGTGACTTCGTTGTACGACGGTGTCACGCGACGGAGCATAAATTAGACATTAAACCTGTACAGACAACAGTCTTATCCAGCAAACAGCCACGCTATAATCCCATAATGATGGTTTGCCCCTTGTGATCTCCCCACTCTCACATCAATGGCCTAAATGGTCTATACTCTAAATGGTCTGTTACTCCTTCTTTTTTGTAGGTTAAGTAACTTGAAAAATAACCATAAAAACCGACATGAAAAAGAATCGTGATAATATTGTGGATTGTGATGTGGTGATGTGGATGTGCTTTAAAATAACATTATATTTTTCCATATCACCCAGTGACACCCACCCATGAATTGAAACGTAGCAGGGGTGCATTATTGGAAGCAGCATTGACATTGACATGCACTGCAACATTCTACAGACAGAATGAATGAATAGCAATGCTAGCATTGCTTAATGCTTAGTGGCAACTGCCTTCACCAACAGATTTCTGGCAGACTGTGGCAGTGTTCCGAATGTTGGACCAAGATCCTGTCTGGTATTATTATTATTATTACCACTGTATCATAATGTAATATGCAACAAATATAAAGATATATCTTATTGATACTATTGATGAATTGAGTATGAAGGACCCCAATGCAAACAAGCCATAGGCTTTCTTGGGTTTAAATCCTTTTAGCAGACCATGAATTGAACTGTACTTTCCTGTGCTTTTTCTGCAAACTGTTAAAATATCCAATCAATCAAATCAATCAATCAATGTTGACGCGCTATAAACCGGCGACCTTCTGATTCCCAGACAGACGTCTTACTGTCTCTCTCCATTCAGCTTTGGTCGAACACTTTCCTAACCCTCCACAAGCACGTTGCAACATAATCCCACTAACATAATCCAGACATCGACTGTAGGAAATAGCTCTCTGTTTGGGCTTACAGTCCGCCAGTGTTGCACACCAAACACAGCAGATCTACAAGCTCAAACGTGTCGCGGTGTGACGCTTTGTGACTTGTGAGCTTGTATAGAGGAAGTATTAATCAGATCAGACACATGAGATTGATGCACATAATTTGAGCCTGATTGCTTGAACTGGGAGATCAAAATGTATACAGATAGCAGTAAAACGTATTCACACAACATGTGTTTGAGTTGTGTTAAAAGTCATATTACTGTCTGTCTGGCCCCTTCAGAACAGTAGCTGGCTGGCCAACATAAATAACATTCATTATACTGTGGAATGAGCTTCTTCATGTAGTCAAGCATTCCTAGAATAACACATCACATATTTTACTTAGTTCTAGTGGATCGGATCAGTTCCAATGCACATAATCACCATGCCCCAATAATACCCTAAACCCTATACCACTCAGGGTCAAGGGTTAGGGTTCCACTTAATTCCTGCTTTAATCCTGACAATAGCCTTCAACCCAAGAACTGGCAAACTGTCCACACAAAATTATATTTTTTAGGACCTCTTACAGAGACTATGAGATTCTGAAGCAGCGGGTTATCCTTGACATTACTGTTTGCAATAATCTTCTTCCCTTGGCAGTCAGACGTCTGTTTAGCATCTAATATATGTTGACATGTTGTTCATGATATACCACGCAGCAGGTGACATGACAAATGTCTGTTCAAGAAAACAAACCATTGATTAGATGGGCCTATACATAGACACTAGTCTGGAAATGCTTGTGTGACATATTGTGCTGTCAATGTTATAGCTCCAGAGAGAGAGAGAGAGAGAGAGAGAGAGAGAGAGAGAGAGAGAGAGAGAGAGAGAGAGAGAGAGAGAGAGAGAGAGAGAGAGAGAGAGAGAGATTGATTGATTGATTGATTTTTTTTAATTCACAGCTTGTAGAATGGGTACAGTTCAAAAGATAGTACAGGTCAATACAAAATCTGCTATGATCAAAGGATAGACCAGAAAAAGCACTAAGACCTGTTTACATCAGGGTCCTCCATTTTCAATTCATCAGAACATTTAAAGACATACAAATGTGCACTTCTATGGGGAGGGAGGGAGAGGGAGAGAGAGAGAGAGAGAGAGAGAGAGAGAGAGAGAGAGAGAGAGAGAGAGAGAGAGAGAGAATTGAGACCAACCTTTGCCATAAGCTTTGGCAAACAACCAGCGGAAATTGGCGTCTATTTTGGCTCTTGCAGAATCGTACATCTCCAGCGGCACGATGTGAACATCCACCACGTCACCTGCTGCAGGTCCTCCTGGGTCCGCTCTGATCCTCCTGCCGCCAGCATCCATCCTACAACACAACACAGCGAAATATAAACCTATCATACTGTATAATATATGCATGAGGGAATCAACCAACACCTTTAAAACAACATTATTACATCTATAATAGTCGACAACAATAATAAGGGCCTCCTAGCAAACAAGCAGCCTACTGTACTGTGAATGAATGTCACATCACACGCCCACCCTTCTCTAAAAGCATCGTCATTTTGTATTAAATATAGACTAAGTATCGCACCCATGCATGCATGGATGCTATACTCAATTAATCAATCATTCATTAAAACTGTTAGCATAATGGCGTGTAGCGGTCCTGTTAGCTAAACTAACCCCTTGAAAGCCAGATAGGCTATTAGCATTGGCAATCTGTCTGGACGTTTAGCTAAACGTTATGCTGCCGAAACACAAACATTCCCCCATCATCTCCAACAGGGTATATTTGAGGACCCTCTCCTCTTCCCTCTTGTAGCTAAAACCAAACCGAATGGGTGCTGGTGGTGGTGACGGTGTGTGTCTGTGTGTGTTGGAGGGGCTTGTTATTATATTCATGTCAATTAAATAATAGCAAAAACATTGACTTCACCTGACAGTGAAATAACGGAGGACTCCTCCCCGCCTGCAGGCTACATGGACATCACTGTGAGATGATCAGATCAGCAGTTAATCCGAACACAACAACACCAGGTCAGGAACAGCAAGCGTGATGATATTCCGATCGTGAGTTTTTCTTCCGACATGTTTTTTCTTTCTTCTTTTAATCATTTTCTGCTATCAAGTGGTGCTGAATGAGGGAGACGTATTGTCGTGTGGTGGTCCATCATGTTGTAGGCGCTGGTCTCTATGGGGACAGACACCCAGCTGCCCTGCAATACACCTGGAACACCTACAGAGGGCGCAGTGGTGCGTCTGGTCCAGTTTTTTGCTTGCCATGTCTGCTTATTATAAGCGACTTCGGGTAGCGACATTTACCAATGTCGTGTTGGGTTGCCGTTTTGAGGGGGGGGGTTTCCAAATGTTTAAAACAAGTGGTTCTTAAACGTTTTCATCTCAAGGACCCACACATTTATTATGTATGCAAAACCTCACCTGTAAATATGTTAATTGCTACCCCATAGCAGATTGTGTTGTTAACATGTTTAAAGATATTCGCACATTTTATTTTTATTTTATTAATACCCAAAATTTTACCATAGACTGTAATTCTACAAGCTCACAATAAGGTGACTTGTGATCTTGTAGCTTTCAGCTTGTAGCTTGTTGTATGCTATTTAATAGTTGCTTATTTTGTGTTTGTTTTCATATACCTGATTGCTTGTTTCTGTCGAACAATCTGGCAACGCTGCGAACTACTCTCTCTATTTATTTATTTACTTACTACTAGTCTTTATTAACTTGTCACTGAGTTATGTAAACCCTTATGTTCACTGGTGGTTTGATTGCTGTTGGGGTGTTTTTTTCCGGGGCCAGTTAAGCTAAATCATATTTGAAACTAATTTGGGTGAGGAGGCTGGCTGATATGCTAATACATGCATGCAATGCATGATGGGTACATGATTCTAATTCCAAATAAACGTATACTAGTCAAAATGTAGCACATTTCTCCCAAATTCCATCCAATTGTTATGTTACAACGATGTCGCATTTTCAAATGAACATAGTGTATTTTGGGTGAACGTTATTTTGTAGTAACTAACCATCAGCCTGACTGGTACGCCTGTGAATGGCTACCTCTATCTCTATCGTGTACAACTCATACTTACCTGGCAGGGGAGACACCATGATCATGAAGGTGGTTCACCTAGGTTGAGGCTTGGCCATTGCACTCCGGTCGAGCTGATATACTTACGAATTCCCCAAATGTGGGAATCTCGACTGCATAATTTGTGGTAGTGGGGGACTGCGTTCGCGCTCTCCCCTGATAAACTGTTAAAAAGAAAATCTCACCTCTATAGCGTTTGTGTTGTTGTTATTCTTATGGCAGAATAATAGACGACTGTGACTTTTATTTCAGTTTCAACTCGAATGAAACTAAGATTATCAATATCACCGTATGCATTGATTGATGTTGCAGAGCAGCATTTAGTTACAGCATGGTTAGTTACGGCAGGAGCCATCTTACTTGATTTCACATATTTGTGACTAAATGGCGCCCCCACTGGTTGCCTTGGAAAATGGTTCCCTTTAATTAAGCCACAGGCCCACAGCTGTGGGTGGAAAGACGCCAGTAGTAGAGAGAAGAGATACAGATTTCAACAGCTCGCACAGTACAGCGCAGTTTGAATTGAAAGAAAGAAATACTTTATTATTTGTTTATTTGAACCCTGCGCTCGTCTGTTTTTGAGACCTTTATTCAGTATTTAGTCTGAAGCCTGTTCTTGTTTTCCCCCGTTTTTATTTTGAAACCTTTACACACACACACACACACAACACAAACTCCTGCCATAAATCAACCTTGCAGTCATCGTCAATCAGCATCGACAACAAGTGAGTAAACAACAAGACGCCCAAGTGTGAGCGTGTTGAACAAACCTATTGTGTAGGCTACACGATAGCCAAGTAGCCTACAATTGTAGTTAATTGACAAACTGAATGTGTTCTACAAGTTGTTCAAACTTCCCAATTCCCATTAATAATAATCCACAAATAAATGCAAGCAGCTGTCCGATAAATGATACCAGATATATGAGCCATATCCTCAGGCCCTCTGGTCAGTGTGAAGACTTGTTTTATTATCACACTTGACAGCTACAGTACCTCTTTTTCTACTTTTTGTCTCAGCCAGGTCAGATGGATGGATATGCTTTATGGATATGCAACTATGTGCTATATTCTTTCATTTATAATACAATCATCTTTATTTATTTCTGTCAGATGTTGAGTTCTGCAACTTTGGGGTGTGTTTTTTTTTGATTGATTGAAATCTTTATTAACAGTTTGCAGAATTACAGTACATTTCAAGCACAAACTCAATACAAAGACTGTTAACTGTGAGTGGACGACCCAATTAAGCCTTACACTTGTTTACAACAGGGTCCACATTGTTCAATTCATCAAAACATTTAGAGACAAACAAATAGACACTTCTATGTAGTTAAAGAACAGAACAGGAATTCATCATATCGGAAGCGAAAAGGGAAAAAATATATATATACAGTGAGGGGAACAGGGGGATAAAAGAAAACGAAAGACAGAGTGTAGGGCGCCTGCACACAACACCATGCGTTGATGCCATGTGTGCATATGTGCAGGCACCCAACACCACGTCCATACAAAAACATGGTACAATCCAGATAAAAATTCAGCTTTTACAGAGGCCAGTTTCGAATTGCAGCCATCCGTAGGTGCCCTTTGAGAGCAGTTTTGAAGGAGCCAAGGGATTCACATGTCTTAATGACTGTTGGTAGGGCGTTCCACATTTTGGTCGCATAGGAGCGAAAAGAATTTAGTCCCTTGTTTGTGCCGAATGTGGGTTGTACATGGTTTGTTGCACTCCCTCTGGTGTTGTGGGTGTGGACTTCGTTTACATTAAGGAAGTATTTAGACAGGTACATGGGTATCTTGGTGGTGTATCGAATCTTGTGGACCAGACCCATTGCAAGATGCTGTACTCTGTCGTCGACCCTAAGCCATCCCAGCCTGTCAAAGTGGGCAGGGGTGAGGTGGGTTCGGGGGGTGAGGCCAAGTAGGAGCCTGACCAGTTTGTTTTGGGAGGTCTGGAGCCTTGTTTTAAGGGCCTTTGAGGTGCTGTGGTACCAGGAGGTGGATGCATAGTCAAAGAAACCTTGTACGAGGGCTCCTGTTAAGGTCTTCAAGGTGTTTTTGTCGACCAGTGAGGAGATCCTGTAGAGGAATCTTGTTCTTTGATTGACTTTTTTGATTACGTTGGTGGCCATCTTATCACCGGAAAGATTGGCCTCCAGGATGGAACCTAGGTAGGTAATTTTATCCTTCCGTGTGATAATATCGTCACCTACTCTAACCAAGAAGCCATCTGCCTTTTTGAGATTACTATTTGGTGTTGACTTATATTGTGTGTAATTTACTAATTACACACATGTATACACATCATATGATGCAAAGGATAAAGCCCCGAGCTTTTTTGTGTCGATACTTTTTATAAGGGTGACTGACGATGTATGCGACTGGTAGTTCAAGTACTTTTTTAAAACTTTTTTCCCCCACACCAAATCACATGCAGTTTAAGCCATTCTCCACAAGAGGGCGCAGCGTTCCCTCAAATGTATTTATCTTGTATCTATGAACAGGAAAATAGGCTAGCCTATTCGGAATAAAATATATGCTCTGCAACATCAATGCACACGATCATTATCATCTGATGATGTATGATGACCGTCTTGATCCGAGGGTCGAGGCTATGGCTACACCTGAATATACAGACTAAACTTAAGATAACTAGAAACTCCTTAAACAGCGTGAGAAATTGTCTATTTAAATTCTGAGACAACATAAACACGGAAATAATACCACTTTTGTTTTCTTTAACAGTTTATCAGCTGAGTCCCCCACTACCACAAATTATGCAGTCGAGAGCCCCACTTTTGGGGAACCAGTGGCAAGTATACCAGCTTTTTATCTCAACTGAACCAAGTAACTAAATAGCAATCAAACCACCAGACAGTGAATGAAGGTTTTAAATGAAAAATGTATACAGACTAGACAGTAGTAAATAAATAGAGTATAGTTCGTAACGTAGCCGGAATAAGTGTCCAAACCAGCGTTGCCATATTTTGCGACAGAAACAAGCAATCAATTCAAAGGGCTTTATTGGCATGAGAAAATATACGTTTACATCGCCAAAGCAAAAGGCACAATACAAAAATAGTGAAGTGAATGTCTACGAAAACAAGCCCAAAATAAGCAACAAGCTACACAAGACGCCATGTGAGCCTGTAGATCTGCTATTTTCAAAATAATGTTGGTGAATAAAATGTGGGAATAGTTTTTGAAACATGTTAACAACAAATCTGGTATGGGGGTCCATGGCACAAAATAATTTCAGGTGATGTTTTGCAGACAAATACATAATACATGTGTCGTGTGGGTTTAAAACAACATTTGGAAACAAAACCAAACTTACCAATAAGCTTATAATAAGCAGACTTGCCAAGCGAACGGGACCAGGCCTTCTCCCTTTTGTATTGCAGACAGCTGGGTGACTGAGTAGGCTCGAATGGAGATCATCTGCGCAAAATCCATTCTTGCATTGAATTCTGTCATTAGATACATTATTTTGGATCCTCAAGAGACGGCGTAGGAAGATTTTGCATACAGATGAACGGACAGAGCACAGGGAAACGACAAAAAATTATGACAGTGATTCTCATTTCTCAAAGTGGGGGCAGACTAATTATTCCCTTATCTGAGTGTGCGAATGGTTGTTACAGCCAGGGGGTCCTCCTTGGCTTGGAATTAAAATATTTTAGAACCACTGAATTTTAATTTACAAAGGGGTCTCCAAAGAATTGCGCACGCGGAGCGCACGGAGTTACGCAGAAGGCAGGGGGCGCCTCGCGCCCGCTCATGTTGAGTTGTGTAGAAAAATGTGACGTTTTGGGGGGCTGTACAAAGAAGGTTGCTCTGATTTAACTTCCAGGATGGATGTTATCTCACACTGTCAGAACTGGGAGCTTAAGCAACATCAGCTGGAGAACTGCGCTGCACTGGAGGAGTGAAAAATAGTTTAAGAAAACTAAAAAACTATTATTTCAAAGATAGATGGCGCAAATGGGACGGCGAAGAAGCAATTCGTCGCTTTATACGGACTTTGTTTGACGCGAAAAAAGACATATGGTAACGGTTTGGTTTTGGGTCCGCCAGCCATCCTTCAACTCCAAAAGGTAAACTCACGCGGAGCCGTTTTTCCCTTCTACGTGGATTCTTCCCTCACAGCAGCAGCAAAGAACAACGTGACATAATGGGATACAGAAGCGAACTCCTCGGATACTATTTCTTCACGGCATTCTTTTGCGCGTTGTTGGCCAGGTGTCGAGGAGGAGCGGCGGCTGCAGCGGGGAAAACAAGTAACATAACCGTGGCGGTGATGCTCCCGGACAACTACCACCAGTACCCGTGGGCTCTGGCCAGGGTCCTGCCCGCCATCCTTATGGCGCACGAGGACCTGCGGCCAAAGTACGGACTCCTGCTCGGACACACCATCAACATCCTCAACTTCAGCACGGAGGACCCGGCCACGGGCTCCTGCGAGCCCAGCAAGGCGCAGGTCGTGGCCGTGGACGCCAAGATGTACAACGAGCCGGACGCGTTCTTCGGCCCCGGGTGCGTGTACCCGCTGGCCTCCGTGGGACGTTTCGCGTCCCACTGGAAGCTGCCGCTGATCACGGCGGGGGGTCCCGCGTACGGCTTCGACAAGCGCTACGACTACCGGACCACGGTGCGCGCCGGCCCGTCCACCACCAAGCTCGGCGACTTCGCCAACATGCTCCACGCGCACTTCAACTGGACGTCGCGGGCCGTGGTCATCTACTACGACCTCCGCGAGGACGACCGGCCGCACTACTTCATCCTGGAGGGGATTTTCATGAACCTGAAGTCCGAGATGAACATCACGGTGGAGGCTCTGCCCTACCAGGACGACTACAAGGAATACATGGATCTGATCGCGTTCATGAAAGAGCACGGCAGAAGTAAGTGGCAAAGTGTGCAATGCAACATCATGGCTCGAGCATTTGCTTGTTTAAAGGTTATTTGTTAAAACAGTTGCTCAATTATATTCTGATATAGCTAAATCAGTGGTTCAATCCCAACCAGTGGTCCTTGAGGGGGTTCCAGGTGGTCTGCATGATGAAGGCCGTTCACGGCCGAAACGTTGTCTTATTTATGGTGTATTGAATAAAAAGCAAACATGTGCGGACTCTCCTCTCTTCACGGTTCCAGGTGGTCCCCAGCTAAATGATGCAGAGTTGGTAACCAAATGGAGTGGACCCACTATAGATCTTTAACTAATGAGAATCTAAAATGAAACCAGATGGACCAAGTGTTAAGTTATTGTTAAACATCTGCATTGCTTCATTTACAAGAAGTCTAGTACACAATTAGAGAATGTAGAAGTATTTTTATTTTGATCACTATTGCGGCCTGTCTCTCCTGTGGTACCAACATATATACAGCATGGAATTTTGGACAAAATATAATCCAACAATAACAAAATATTCTAAATTTTGGGTCGAGGCTAAATCTCCTAAATAATGGACCTTGATATGAAAAGCGTTGCAGTGTTCAGTAACAACAGGGGTCTCCCGACCCTACCTATCCATCTCTTTAATAAACATAAAAATACCTTTTCAGGTGGGTTGCCAACTTCATCCAATCAGGAGAGAGAACCCAATTATCAGCATAAATTGTAAAGTGTTTTAATTCCAATTTTGACTGCTCATTTAATCCCTGTTTATCCTGAATGATGTAGGCCTATCAGGTAGCCTCGGTCCCAGGCTTACTTATCTGCGAAAAGAAAATCATACCTGATGCCTATTCAAACAAAAATCACCTAGTCTATATCATGTTGTTCTCAAACGTATTCATGTTAAGGACCCCCAAAAGAATATTAATTTGTCCGCAGGCCCCCTTCTAATGTTTGTGCCACCCCCCATACAAGATTTGCGTTGTTAAAATGTTTTTTTAAATAGCCGATCTACAAGCTCACAATGTGGTTGTACTTGTGAGCTTGTAAATCGGATAGTCAATGTGTGTGTGTGTGTGTGTGTGTGTGTGTGTGTGTGTGTGTGTGTGTATATATATATATATATATATATATATATATATATATATATATATATATAAAGTTAAAGTAGTTTAACTGAATTTGATTTAGCGAAACGCATTTTGCTGGGGACCCCCTGGAACCACCTCAAGGACCCCTGAGGGTCCCTGGACCCCACTTTGAGCACCACTGGCCTACATGTAGCCTTCAGGGTCACTCATGGCTGTTGGAATTGCAGCTTCACTGAGCAGTAGTTTATTTGTGTAGGCCTACAAATTGTTCTATTTGTATTTTTTACACAAAAAATCTAACACTGTCCACTTTATATTGAGACATTTCGCCACTTTATTTTGAATTTCTGTAGACTATAGCCATACTACATGTATGCCTCTACCTCTAGATGTTGGTCATGTGAGCTACACTCATAATTTAGCAAGGCTTATAAGCAGGCAGACATGAATAGGTGGCAAGGGTGTTTTATTTAAATCCATTTATTTATTATTCATATATTATTAGGCTAGTTGAAGAATGTTTAGGCCTGTGGTGGCCTCTGTCTGCTGAGTTTTTTTTTAATTGCTCTCTGGTTGCTCTCACCACCTGCGTTTAGAGAGAGCGCACGCACACACGCGCGCGCCAGCGCGAGCACATACACACACGCGCACACACACACACACACACACACAGAGTGAACAGTGAACAAGTGCATATCTTTCCATGGTGTGAGAACTGAACATTTCACAATGGCTACTGAAATTGACTGAATACTTTATTAGCAAGTTTGGAAACAGTAAGCTGGTACAGTTACAAAAGCCATGCTAAAAGGGGACTCCCTCTTTCATTGATGCGTCGCCCAGGTTGTGTCTAAACCTAAAACTACCCTTAACTCTAACCCTAACCTCACAAACACTATGCCTAACTCTAACCTTAAACTCACAGAAATTATGCCTAAAGTTAACCTAAAAACCACGTCTACCTGAGTGAATCACCGGGAAAAGAGCCCGTGCTAAAAGGATAGCATAGAAAGCCGCAGGGGGCTTGTTTTCATTGTGGTCCATTGTACTCAATTCATCGTCAATTGACCACAAAGTTGTTGACTAAAGACCAAAGTGACTCATTAATACAGTGGTTCTCAACCTATGGGTTATGGGGCGCCCCAGTTGACACTGAAGTGACAATTTAAGGAGAAAATAAATGATAAAGTAATCAACAAACTACCGGTATACTAAAAGAACTGATCAAACATTGCCCGGATGGCAAGAGACATGGTGATGCTGCCTTTGGTAGCTATGCACCGAAGATTTGGAACTGCAGACTGGCAACCTCGGTTGATGACTTTAAGAGGTAGCTAAAACCCATGTCTATGACCTTGCCTTAAGCTTTAACTTGGAGATCTACTATTTTCACAATACTGTATATGTATCCGTGGAACCGAGTCAAACTAAATGTAAGGCCCCAGTTCAAATATGATAATTGTTTTGGGCCCCCATTTAAAAAAAAAGTGATTATTTTGGGGGTGGGTCGCAGTTTGAAAAGGTTGAGAACCACTACGTTAATAGATAGTCTGTGAGGAGACAGCCTTAAAGCTGCTTTTGCAGTGACTCTAAACTAAAGGACACAATGGATAAATGGAGGGTGTCGAGGTAGTTAGAGGGTGTTAGATCAGGAAAAGAGACAAGCTGCCAAACCTCTTCCCCCCCCCCCCCCAAAACAAAACCCTCGAGGGGAGACTGTAGAGATGTCGCGTTAAGCCTGATTTATACTTTCAGCCATAGCAGATCTGCAAGCTTGTAGATCTCCTGCCGTCTTCGCAGGACAACATTGTACCGTACGTTCGTTGTACGTTTTCATTTTCATATGCTTATTTCCCCAATGGAAGCAATCCATATACTGTAGGCTTTCCTGGGTTTTAAATCCTACTTTCCTGTGCTCTTTTCTGCAAACTGTTAAAAAGTATTCAATCAATCGAAGCGTTAAGCATATACGTTAAGCCGGTGGTCGTCACATTTTCATTTCAATGACCTCCGAAAGTCTCTGGTCACAATACCCCATATGAAAAGATTTTGTGCCAGGGAGGGACCCCCAGAAGAGGAGTTTTAAATTTTTACAATTTATCAGACGCTTTTATTCAAGAGCGATTTACAATAAGCAAGAACAACACAAGGTAAATGCATCAAATACATAGAAATAGTCATCAAGGATCATAAGTAGGCTAAGTAGCCTACCTAGTATCCATCTAACAGTAAGATATCTGTACAATGAAACAAGTATTATTGTACTATTTAATGCATAATATGCTATCTAAATTATATAAATTACATACATTAAATGCAAGCACATTTACAAGATTTTTGAAAAGCCAAAGCATAAAATAGGGTTAAAGTGGTCAAACTGATGTGATGACACAGTAGTGCTGGGGACCCCTCTCCAGAATCCCTCTAAGGAGGACCCCTGGGGTCCCCGGTCCCCACATTGAGAACCACTGCAAGAAGCACTTACTTCTTCATACGTGAGCGTGTAGATTTGCTATGCTATACCATCGGTGCACGACAGTGTCGCCAAATTTTGCGACAGAAAGAAGCAACCTGGAAAAAGAAGCACCCTAGGCCAATATACACGAGCTATTCAAAATATCTACAAGCTCACAACGCAACCTTGTAGGAACATTTTACACAAATCTTATATGGGGCCTGTACCACAAAATATTTTCCGTTTAGGGGCAGCAAATAAGCAACTACACTTTGTAAAACCCTACAAACAGGCAACCCTGCAACTAACAATATTTGCAAGCAACCTTACGGAAAAAGTACATGTACTTAAGTACTGTAAACTTTAGTTACTAATTACTTTGTAGATTTCAATTATTATTCCAAAACATACATTAACCACTTCAGCCCTATATACATTTTGGCCATTTGAAAATACCGGATTTTTATTTTGGTACTTTAAGTACATTTCTATGCCAATACTTTTGTACTTTTACTGAAGCACTTTATGGATTCCGGACTTTTACTTACTTTTACGAGTGTATTTCTACATTGCAGTGTTGTGTTGATACTTTTACTTGAGTACAAATTGTGAGTACTTTTCCCACCACTGGTTAATACTAGGCACCACGCTCGCTCGCTCGGGGTCAGGGAAGCAAATGGTTTTGTCAGGGCTTGTTCCTGGCTCCACATTCCATTCACTTGTATCCCGCCAGGCAGATCACCTCCTCCTCCAGGCAGGCTGTCAACACTTGTGTCACCTGTTGACAATGTTCAAATGGTTTAAAAAGATGCCTCTCTCTCTCTCTCTCTCTCTCTCTGTCTCTCTCTCTGTCTCTGTCTCTGTCTCTCTCTCTCTCTCTCTCTCTCTCTCTCTCTCTCTCTCTCTCTCTCTCTCTCTCTCTCTCTCTCTCTCTCTCTCTCTCTCTCTCTCTCTCTCTCTCTCTCTCTCTCTCTCTCTGTCTCTGTCTCTCGGGTTGAGTTGAGGTAACCTTCCTTTCCTCCCACCAGGAGGAAATAGGATTTATGACCGGTTTTATGCCCTAAATCCCTATTTCAAATCTAATGAAAATATTCCTGACGTGTCCGTTGTGAGCTTGTAGATCTGTTGTTTTTACATTTCAGAAATTTCAGGAGAATTTCAGTCCATTTCTGAAAATGTACTTCGTAATTTGTATTTACTTGCACACAAAATCACAGTCAAAATCCTGAGTGTCAATTTACCTCTGAGTGTAAAAAGTGACACTCTTGAGTTATGTTAGCACTCAGGATTTTACTATATACGACCCCCCCCCCACACACACACCATATACTCTAAGATACACACACACACACACACACACACATCTCCCTGTATCCTAATCCTTGTCAGTCTGCGGGCGGGACCACTGGTGGACCGTGAGGATCATTGTAAGTAGTATCCCAAATAATTAGGGCTGCAACTAACAATTATTTTCATAATCGATTAATCGGCCGATTATTTTATGCTCTTATTTAGCGATCACCTAATACATTTGATTTCAGGTTCTTTTAGACATGTTTTAAGTTAACTATCAAAAAATAAATGAAAGATGAATAATACATCATTAAATGTTGCTCAGCTGCTGTTAGGCTTCTATTGAAATATAAAACTAATAAAATCTAAACAAATTAAAGCCACCCATGCACAAGACCCTTCACCCATGATGACCACGTTAACAATAACAAAACGTTAACGTGGTCCTCATGGGTGACGGGCCACGTGCATTTACCAAAAGATTTTCAAGCGGGCCCTGATCCAGAAAAGGTTGGGAATGGGAACCGCTCTGCTCTGAGTCTAAACGGGGCCAAGACAACAAATATGGTGAATGTCATACATTTAAAACTTTGGTCATTCTCTCAGCGGCATTCCTGCTTTTGAAGCCTTTCAGCCCATTTACAGTTGGTCAGAGTGGAGACAACAAGTGACTCAATGGAAGAGCGGATCAAGCTGTGTTGGCTGTTGTTGTAGGGACAATAAGGACATTATGCATGTGTTTGTAGTTGATTTTAAACGCTGAGAGGATGACTGAGGACCGAGGAACCCCGGTGGGGGTCGTGCCGGGTTCCAATTCAGCAAAATGAGGAAGGTTTTAATTTCACTTAATATTTCACCGGCTAGAAGGTAGAGTAGACCAATGAGCGAATATATAAGAATGTCTATTCATGTCACAGGGTTCACTCAATCTTCCATTCAACTGAATTAAATTCAAAGGTGGGTTTATTTAGCTGTTAGGCGACAGCACTAACAACTGTGCCACCGTACCCCCTGCCCTGACCCCTTATCCATATCTTATACAATTATGGATAATTGGGTACAGGCTTTAGTTCCGAGTCCCGACACTATTATTGGTCCGACAGTCATTAGACCGTCAACCAACCTCAAACCCTCCGGTTTATTTCTGTTGTTATGTTGCCATTGTTTGTGATGATGGATCAAAGCAAGGTAGGTGAAGGAAGTCACAAAACTCAACTTCCTCTCCTCTGATCTGCAACGGAGGGGGCATCGTCTCCGATGAGCATTATGAAATGCCCTGTGTTAATTTAACTCCATGAAAAGTATACAAATAGTGAACATTTGTACACTAGTCTAGTACACAAAAAGCTGATCTTCAAGGTCACAAATGCATGGCAACACAACACGTTGTAGATTAATTGTCTCTTTTCGGTGCGCAACACTGAAGTACCGGTATAAGTTAGGCTTAAACTGACACTTGGGGATTTGCGGTGTGTGTACACAAGGGAAGCGCAGGTAATGTTGTGGCATAATGAACTAATCGTGTAACTGTAAACTGTGCGGTTGATTCACTTCAACTGTGTCTACTCTAAATTCTTAGTGGCGTGAACTAAGTTTTCTATATTCCCAACACTGACTCAGAACAAAGGCATGCTGCAGACTGTAGAGATAAACCTGCAAGACCCCCATTTACAAATCATCCCCCCCCCCCCCCCCCTCACACACACAAACGGATTATACCATGAAACCACAAGGGCCGGAGGATAATCCTCATTGAAAGAGATCACGTTTTGAAAACAAACATGACACAGAGCCCACGTAGTATGCAGAAAACAACGTAATTTATCCACTTAATGTTTATACTTTGTTGACCATGTTCCCTCGGGGTTGATGCATACTCGCTCTGCCTCCTTTTTTCCCGCTCTACACCAAATCCTTTTACCGCAAATTGCCACTTAGCCAGTCTACAAGCTCACACGTTTGCAACACATTGTGAGCTTGTAAATCACCTATCTTTGCTGAATGTTCGCCAGGTTTTAACATGGCACAGAAGGGTTCATGTGTTCATTTGGTTTCCCTTGCTGTATCCTGGAAAACAGGATACAGGTTATATACCTGTTGGTGCGTGTTGGCACAGGAAATACAATGTAATTAACATTGTGTCTTAATAATCACATAAGGGATGGGCTGTGAAAGGCAGCCAGACAAGAAAATAAATCATGAATTAATTAATTAATTCATACAATTTAGATATGGTGATGAGCAATTAGTTGCTAATGAATTGTCCATGTGATTTAAGCATGGGGCGAGCCCCACAGTGTTTGTCAAATCAACCAAGAGTCACAATCAGAACCCTGGCGAGGGGTAGAGGTTTACCCAGGCTAGTTCCGCCCCTCCATGCCCAGAAAAGCGTAGGTCTCTTTCAGGCCAGAGCACGCTGAAAGCTTATACACCTATTTCTTAAAAAATAAATAAATGTAAATGTTGTTTAATGCAGCATTAAGGATCCCTGGCACAAAACCTTTTCAGATGGGTTTCCGTGGCCAAATACATATATCAATCAATTTGGGGATCCCTGACATGAAAAAGAACCACTGTGCTAAGGGGTGGCAATGGATGAGGTGGTACAGCCTGGGAATCGGATCTTTCCTGGTTGGATCTTGGCTCATCCCAGCATCGTTTCATAGTGTCCTTGAGCAAGACACTGGAACCTCTTTACCACTTGAACCATGTGAGCATCCCTATTCTGGGTATGTCATAATACACAAACATGTGGCGAAAATAGCAGATCTTAGAAGAGATTTGGTCGGCCTGGGCTGTGGCTCAGCGGTCCAGGCACCTTGGCCGGTAGCCCAAGTCTGGCAGTGTGCCGCGGGTTCGACTCCTGATCACTCCCCCATCTCTCTCCCCCATTTCCTGTCAGTCCCTCTATAAAAAAATATAAAATAACGGTGAAAGCCGCGAAAAAAACATTCGCCTAACGCTCGGTGGGCCGGTTCTTGTATTCTTGTAATTGTTTTTTTACTGAGAATATTTCACTTAGTTAGAAATAAGTTTAGGGTTGGGCACTGTTTTACTGAGGTTAAGTTTAGGAATAGGGTTAGGTTTTGGCACCGTTTTACTGAGGTTAAGGTTAGGAATAAATAATATTACTTTTAACCGTTTAGGCATAGTTTACTGAGGTTACGTTTAGGAATACCAGGCAGAGCAGTTACGCCGGCTGTACGCCTGAGGCGACTGTGTTTTGAGGCGAGCGTTCTAGTATTCATCCATATGATTGCAACATGAGAATACCCCCCCCCCCCCCCCCCCCACACACACACACACACACACACACACACAACCCTGGCGTTATTATGCATTTATGTTTGGCGCTGGTTCAGGAGACAACAGGACGACTTGGCATCGGCTCGTACCGAGCTATGTGGGAAGACATGAGGTTAGTCGGGGTCTAAGCTGTGGTCCCGTGCCATCTTTCTTTGGTCTAACACTTGCGGAAATGTCTGCTAAGGATTGCCGTGGAGCTGGCAGCCAGAAACACACTGTCTGGCTTATTGCTGTGAATGGAAATAAGTTAAGGCTCCGGCTGTAACAGCCATGATAGATCTCCCAGTAGACCGCATGAATGCAGGATGGGAGGATTCTGTTAGACCAGTGTGTTCTCAATCATTTTTAATTTCAACTAAGGACCCCCACTCATATGCTTTTTACACAATGTAGATTTTTACATCTGTTTAGTTTGTGCAAAATATTCTCAAATGCTATCCATACAAAAGTATTTTACACAATGGTTACAGAGTACGTTTTCCTTCAAATGTAATCTGTTTTTGATTTCATCTTGTGTTATTAATATTTAATAGCAGCATAACATTTTTGTACATTTTTTTTAATTAATATTTGAAAATGTTCAGAAACGTATAGTTCAGTCTTTAGAATCGGCCTCTGCAGGTCTTAATGGGTTAAGACGGACAATTCTCCTCTATGTTCCACAATGCAGCTAATAATTCCTTCCTTCCCCGTGTTGTGTCTCTACTCTCTCTACCACCAGTCGTGTACATCTGCGGGCCTCTGGACACGTTCCTGAGCATCATGAAGCTGTTCCAGAGCGAGGTGTCCGACCCAGAGAACTATGCCATCTTCTACCTGGACGTGTTCGCCGAGAGCCTGACGGAGCGCAAACCGTGGCAAAACAGTGACCCCGAGTGGACCGACCCCATCAAGGTGTTCAAGGTACGGTGTGCTGCTGCGCTAGTGTGCTGATTTTGTCGACTAAAACTATGACGGAATATGTTCGTCGACTACCTTTTTTCACTAGCAAAAACTAAACGAAATATAAATAAAATCTAAGCTATGATGACTAAAACTAAGACAAAATGTACTGTCAATTTCATCAGCTTACCTTTTTTCACTAGCAAAAACTAAACTAAATATAAATAAAATCTAAGCTATGATGACTAAAACTAAGACAAAATGTACTGACAATTTCGTCAGCAAATAAAAACTAGACTAAAATGTCTAGTGGAAAAAAGATCCAGTAGAACAAAAAAGATATGTTGTTTAATGTTTGGTTGCACTCGGGTGTTGCGCTCTGAAAACAGCTGGGGTGGCAGTGGCTCAGGGCTGTCTGATGTGAACCGCGAGGTTCCAAGTTCGATCCCGGCTCCCCCAGAGTTGGTGCTTGAGTGCCTTGCATGGTTTCCTCCGCCATCGGTGTGTGAATGGGTGAATGTTATGCACAATAAACAATAAATATAAACGAGACGGCTACATTATTATGGTAGAAGCGGAGTGGAGATTCACCATAAAGCTAACCTACTTTAGCGGTTTCAGATGTCATCAGATGATTTAATGTTTTAATCTCCGTCATCAGCCCTTATCAAGACCATGACAGCCAGAATGACATATTGACGTTGTTGTTGTCAGCCATTGTTCGACGTCGTGTTTGGTGCGTCGTCCGACTACTAACCCCATTACTAACCTTAGTAAACGTCACATGACCAATAGATGATCTCCAAGCTCACAACGCATCACATTGCGCCGTGTTGTGTTGGTATGTGATTGAATAACTCGCTAAGATGGATATATACAGTATGGTTTCCTCTATGGCTATTTTGAGGACAGATTATTTTTGCCACAAGTCGAGCATCGACCACTCAGCCCGAGATTGTTTCACGTTCTCTGACCCCAAATCAAACAAACAGACTAGACTGGTCTCAGGTTTCTGAAAATCCTCCAAGTCTGCTGTAGTTTTCTTCTACACTAATGCGAACGTTATCCAAAAGCAAACCATGTTTTAAGTTCAAAGTATGCTTTGATTCTTTTTTTTTTTATGAAAAAAACACAATGATGGAAATGGCAGTGAAAGTGCAAGAGGGTAACCACATCATTCCTAGTGACTGTCCCTATTCTGGGGGCGAAAACAGCTGATCTACAAGCTCATGTGATCGTGTAGATTGTAGGATGGGATCTAGTACAGACCCCTGGGGGACTCCGGTCAACTAAGTATGTAGTTTTAATCAGAAGAACCATGCATATCTCAAACTAGCACTCTGCCGAGTGCCTTCATTTAATACTTTTTCCTACTGGGTGGGCAGGCGGTAATCTCTTAAGTTTCTTGCCTTTCAACCATGCAAAGAAGTCTAATTCTTGCACGATGTTAATGCGCAAGAGCCAGGATTCCTTTTTATGGGGTAAGCCACTAAGTCCTGCAAACCAGTGCGCTGAGAAATAAATGAGTGAGTGAGCTGCACAGATGTGAAGTTTAAGTGGTCCACACAGCGCTCCGTTAACCTGCCAAGTGTGCACAGCATTTTGACGTGGAATGACTTTGTTAATGAGATAATTAATTGATTATCCCTATCGTTGTCTAAATGGATGGACTAATGCTTTTTAGCACCATGAGGCACCCTAGGGGGGCTTGACGCAAGTCCAGGGGTGCCTCAGAATGGAATAATGGAAACAAATATTCTCTCCAGTTGTCCTCCTGACACATACTGTATAATCCATCCACCCATCTTCAACCGCTTATTCGTAGTCAGGTCGCGGGGGCAACAGCTCCACCAGAGTGCTCCAGACTTCCCTCTCCAGAGCAACATCAGTGACTTCCTCCTGGGTGATTCCGAGACGTTCCAAGGCCAGTGAGTCAATGTGTTTCCTCCAACTGCGCCTTGGTCTGCCCCGGGGTCTCCTCCCAGTGGGACGTGCATCGAGGACCTCCCTAGGGAGACGCCCGAGAGGCATCCTAACCAGATACCAGAACCACCTAAACTGGCTCCTTTCCAGGCGAAGGAGCAGTGGTTCTACTCCGAGTGTCTCTCGTGTGACTGAATTTCTCACCCTATCTCTAAGGGAGATGCCAGCCACCCGTTGAAGAAAACAAATTTTGGCTGCTTGTATTCGCGGCCTTATTCTTTCGGTCATGACCTACACTTCATGACCATAGGTGAGAGTATAAGATGCTGTATACGATTTACATATTTACCATTTACTATTTAATATGACATAAGGTGATATATAAAGTCATGTAATTAAGGTGATGCCGGGGAGGAAAACGTTATTTACAGGGGTGACCCGAGACAAAAAGTGTGAGAACCTGCACTGCTCTAAGGATGGTGATGTTGGTCTGTCTGTCCACACCTACCTCAAAATATTTTGAAAGGTTCTGGTTGGGTTGAAATTGGGAATTTTCTGTATAGTACCTTCATGATCCTAGGATGACCCTATAGTGGTTTTAGTGACCCCATGGCCTTTCCTCTGGTGCCACCATTAGGCTGAAATTTCCACTTGCAATTCTGGCACTAAAGATAAACATACGTTTTTCTAGTGAGGCTCTGCAGTCCGCAAGGGGATAGCCGTCTATGAGAGGGTCTGTGTGCGTACGTGCGTGTGCCTGGAGTTAATCTCACAAACCTTGTGTGCCCACCACCACCGCCAGAAGGCCACAGAAGAACCTCCACATATTTGATACTTTTTGAAGTATTTAACTTGAATTCAAATATTTATTTTGAAGCCAACCAAGCTTTCCACGCCACCAACATAACATACAGCGATAAAAGAGCCAACGAGGGTTTGTCTGTGAGTGAACTCCTTGTAACCTCGGTTAAGAGGAGAGACTACATCTTGGCTCTTCTTTTGGCTATTGTGCAGCATCTTAATTTGTCGGCAAGCCGCGACATGTTTTATTACAGCAATAAGCTTCCTTCAGAATCAGAGCCATGATTGGTTGTGGAAGTTTGTGGTTGGTTTTCTGAAGTGTTAAAAAAAAGGGGGAATTTCTTTTTTTGTAGGAATAGATAAAACAATTGATTTCACCTAAGAAAAGCAGCTGTGTGCTACACAGTTGTATGTAATTGTAATTAAGTGTATGTATTTAATAATCAAACAAGAGGAGGGCAATTTCTTAACCACTAAAGACTTTATTATATGACAAATGAAGCACATCGTTAGTTTATACAGGGACATGTTAGTCTGCATGCCTAAGCTGTAATCAGCTGTCAGTCAGCTGATTGTATCAATCAGCGATCAGCCTAGCTTCCTATTCTCATTCACATCTCAGCTGATCATTACATAATACATTCATACTCCAAAATGAGAAATGAGCTTCCAAACCCTGCCGATCTGATCAAAACCACAGATGAAACGTGGAAAGACAGAGGCTAATACAGAAGCTAATGGCTATGCAGAAACAGAAACGGTGCCGGCGGGGGCCTAGCAACGGGCATAGCAACCGGACAGCAAGGCTTTCTTATATCGATATTACCGGTAAATGCCTTAGAACGTATACTCGTCCTGAGCACCAAGCATTGTTTAAAATTCAATGATATCCGCTTTGCAAGCATGTGGTCAACCGATCTGAAATAGCTCATAGGCATATGCACTAACACAACTGATTCTTTACTTTTTCCAAATTGAAACTGTATAAATGTTAGCCACAGGCTAAAATGGCTATGTTTCCAGGTATGGACTAGTGCAGTGGTTTACACAGACCACCATTTGAGATTCACCATTGAGATTCAGCCTGGCAGACCCAAAACTTGTCATTTACATGGTATAGATGTTGTTATATCCATAGGAGAGATAACGGGCACATATTGATCGAAATAACAATTATTCTATACATTCTCTAATTGTGTAGACTTCTTGTAAATTAAGTAATGCAGAATGTTTAACAAAAATGTACGTTAACTCTTGGCGTAAAACGAAATCAAATGGACGTGTAAGGGTCCATTTGGTTTCATTTGACACTCAAGAGTTAAAGATCCATACTGAAAGAAAAGGAACTGAGTGTTTTTTCTTTATTTTATTTTTTATTATTTAAATAAGAATGTCTAACTTACTTAATTCACAACATGTTGGAAGTTTGAGAGCAAGAGTGTCTGTCCTGTTGTCTGTTTTGTTTGTCTGTTTTTTTGTTTTACACTTATGTCTTTTTTATTATACTGTATGTGGAACATTTACATTGCTTGTTATTTTTTTCATTTTTATTTAATTGAATTACTTATCATTGTCTAAATCTGAAATTGTCTTAAATCTGAAAAAATGCCTAATAAAAACAGTATTAAAAAAAAAAAAGAGTTAAAGATCCATAAGGGTCTATTTGGTTACCATCTCCATCATTTAGCTGGGGACCCCTGGAATCCCCTAAAGGACCACTGGTGTTCACCGGAACACTGGTTGAAAACCACTGGACTAATGTATGACATTTAAATTCAATGTTCAGGTTGTGTCTCTTCTCTCTCTCTCTCTCTCCCAGTCCGTGTTCGTCATAACATACCGACCACCCGATAATCCAGAGTACAAAGAGTTCCAAAGGGAACTCCATGCCAGGCGGCAGAAGGACTTTGGTGTGACTTTGGAGCCCTCATTGGTAAGTACTGTAGTTGGACCTTTGATCTTATACTACTATTCTACATTGCTACACAACTGCAGCGTTTATGTGAAGAGTTCTTTCTCCTGACTCTGATGCGGACATCGTCTGGTAATTTACCTGGTATCCCAGTTTCTTTGAGGCACTACACTGTATTATGTTCTAATTGTATGTCTGCCATTTCAGATGGATTACATCGCTGGCAGCTTCTATGATGGATTTGTGATGTACGCCAAAGCGCTGGAGGAGACATTAGCCGATGGTGGCGCCAAGAATGATGGCATCAATATCACGACTAGGATGCAGAACCAGAGATTCTGGGGTAAGCCCTGGTTGGAACCTTAATCCTTGTACTTCATTGACTGGGTGTCCCCCAGGGGTCCATATTTGGTCCCTTCCCTCCCTCTACATCAAATCTCGGCGGCGGAAATTGCCAATCATCAAGCTGTGCGTGAGCTTGTCGATCTGTTATTTTTGCAGATTGTTTGGCTATTACGACATGCCTAGAATAGGGCAACTATAGGGTTCATTTGGTTGACTGAAGTATACTCATACGAGTGTTTCATGCACCGGAAAAGGTGCAAGCATCACAGCATCTAGTAGATCTGCTACTTTCATTCTGTCCCCAATGTAATGCGGAAGACTGAGACATTGTGTGACTCATAGAATGGCCACAACTCCTCCGCACATCACTTGTCGGGGTGCTGTGTTAAAGGCATATTTCATTTAAAAAAAGAACTGTATGATTTTATCGTCTACTACTCTTTTGGGAGCACAGTCTTTGAGTAGCTCAATTCGGTACGATCACGGCCCCCTTACGTATTAGAAGGCCAGTATGAGTCACCAGAACCAAGGACGTTTGTTTTCGATGGATCTAACATGGTTAAAATGGGTTTTTGTACAAAATAAAGTGTCTTGATAAAAAATTATATAAAATATCTAAATACTGAATCGAGCAACTTCAAAACTTGAAAGGGAAATGCGAATGAAAGGAGAATGGAACCAGCGCTCTCTCATGCCTCAATACATTTTAATGACAACCTTTTGAGAGCCTGGGCTCTTTGTCAGGTCAAACATTTTGACCGACAACAACAACAAACGTCTGATTAGGTTCTATTCTCCTTCATGTAAACCCTCTTAGAAAATGCTATGTGTTCTGTTCTGCCCCACCTCCCATTGGGCAGCCTGTGACCTGTGTTGACACTTGTGTGTTTATTGGGGGGCTATTTGGGTAGATGGCTGCATTCTGGTGCTCTTCTGGTTGTCTTTATGAGGGGCAGTATGGTTACGCCAGAGCTATTGAGGGAGAGGAATCTAAATATTTTTGAAATGGTAATAATTAAAAGGTACATGTGGGAGACAAAAAATATATTATATAAATATTTTCCTGTACTAGCGACCCCAAAAAGATTAATTCGCGAGCCGCGACCCACATATGGGTCCCGAGTCCCGACCCACTGTTTGGGTACCAGTGCTTTACACCATGCCCATAATAACACAAATGTTGTGTGTGTGTGTGGGTGTTTAGGAGTTACAGGCCTGGTTACGACGGACCACAAGAATGCCCGGGACATAGACATCAACGTCTGGGCGATGACCGACCACAAGACGGGAGAGTATGGGGTAAGTAGTCCACGGTGATTTGGGCAGCACGTTTTAGTCATAGTCCTTTGAATAAAATTCCATTTAGTTGTAGTCATATTTTAGTCATCTGAAATCTTTTAGTTTCAGTTTTTGTCTTCAAGAATGTATTTTGGCGGAGCCGTGATGGTGGCTGGTGGCTGATCTACAGGCACACAGCACGGTGTGAGCTTCTAGATCTGCTATTTTAAGTAGTTTGGGTCAAAGTTTGGCAAACGTCTAATTTCTCGTGTGGGTCTTGAGCTAAAACGATTGGCAGCCACTGAGGCCCTAACGTGTGAATAGTCTCACATATAGCCAGACAATGGGAGCTTACCGATATGTCTGGGGAAATGTTAATTCACGTAGGGGATAAAAAGGCCCAGCTAACAAACCGGAAACCACAACAATGTGAGGGACCACCCGCAACTCTTTGCATTGGTTCTGAGAGGCTGTTATTTGGTTTTTATACAGTATGTCTCAATTATTTCAACCTGGTTTTAGCCTGTACATCAGTGGATCTCAAAAGTATTCGCGCCCACCCATCAGACCACTAAGTGGTCGAAAGCCATTTCAGACCATGTTTATTTGAATTATGTGTCTGGGTTAGCTCAGTCGGTAGAGCACTCGCCTTACGATCGCAAGATCATGGGTTGGATCCTGGGCACTGCCAACTCAGCGTATGAGGAGGCTTGAAGTTGTGCAGTAAGTACTGGGAGCTGATGGTAGGTGTTGCACTCCACCTGAGCCATCCATCTCTCAGTGGTCTAGCGCATTGTGAAACTGGGATAGACTCTCACTTATTTTAAGTATCATTCAATCGATTGTGTCCCGGCTTGATCAATGGAACTGACATAGTATACCTTATGTTCCTATCACAATGAAAACTATTTTTTTTTAATCAAATCAAATCAGCAAATGCATTTATGCATATTAATGCTATGTTAACAATGCCAACTTAGTGTTTCTTTTTGTTATACATTTTTAATCAGTGTGATTAGTGTTAGTGCCACTTATAATATCCTCACGGCCCCACCACCAACGGGCCCTGCCCACTCCAATGTTGAAGTGCTGGGCCCTAGTGGTAAGAGGAAGGACTGCAGGCGGACCCGTGGATTCATGACGAGGAAACGCCGTGCAGCTGAGCTTTAACATTGAGCGCTCGGTTGCACTTCCGCATTTGACCTCCAAATTTTGGAGGTCAAATGCGGAAGTGCGCCCCAAAAGGCGGAAATAGACGGTCCCTCCGGCGGCTTCAAAACGCCACTTGGCAACTTCCACTGACATGAATAGCGGAGGGGCGGAGCTTCGCGCCAGTTCAGTCTCTATCCTTTTAATACTCTATGGCCCTGACCCACAGGTCGGGTATCCTCACGGCCCCACCACCAACGGGTTCCTGGTGGGCGGAAACCTCCAATCAGTCTGTCTGCGCCATGGTGGTTGATTTGCATATGATCCGCGCACGTCCTTGTCAAAGCCGTCGATGGAGACGTCCTCAATCCACGTGTTGGTAAAGAATTAGTCCTGCGGCCGTTGCTTATTACTCAACGAAGGAATATTGGCAGTCGGAGTGAGAGTTCAACCACACTGCATACGACGCTGAGCGGATCTTTAAGGAGTCCCAGATTGTCATGCAACGGAGGATTTATTGGCCCGGTGGTTGAAATGAGCGGAGTTGCATTTTGTTGGTGATAGGCCGCATTATTAAGACTAGAATTTCGCCCGCCTTCGGCGGGCTCATCCCAGTGTCGTTGCAGCGCAATATGGGAAGAAGGAAATTGCAGGAGTTGACAGACTCCACTTCATGTTTCAGCTGTGTTTTTAAACTCAGTAGTGTGCCCTGCACACAGCGCACACTCGCAATTGCAGCTGGAGGGCGACGCGACACACACACACGCCCACACACACACACACACACACACACACACACACACACACACACACACACACACACACACACACAGAGCGATGTGTGGATAAATCAGAGATTTGGGAAATGTGTTCTGAATGGGCCTGAATATATGTGTGTAGTGTCCTTTTGTGCACTTAAACCTCTCCAGCTGATCCAAAATGCCGCAGCTCGCTTGGTCTTCAACCAGCCAAAATTCTCACATGTCTCCCCCCTGCTCCGTTCCCTCCACTGGCTCCCGGTCGCTGCCCGCACAGAATACAAAACTCTGATGCTGGCATTCAAAGCAACCAAAGGTATGGCTCCCCCATATCTTGCAAGTCTGATCGAACCCTACAAACCCTCCCGCTCACTCAGATCAGCCAACGCAGGGAAGCTGGAAGTACCCTCACTAAAAACGCCGGGACAACACTCCACACGTCCCAAACTCTTCTCCCTTCTGGCTCCAAAACTGTGGAATGCACTTCCCATTGCAGTCAGAACTGCAGCATCACTCCCAATCTTCCGCCGTAGTCTGAAAACCCACCTTTTCAGACTCCATCATGGCCCATAGCACTTACCCCACCCCCTTAGATAGCAATTCTGTAGACTTAGATAGCATTTGATACAGTCTTATAGCATGTTATGTAGACAGCATAAGTGCATTGTATGTGCTATTGTCATAGCACGTCATAGTACATATGTATAGCATAGTAGTATAGATGTATAGCTTATATGTATAGTTTCATTATAGATATTCCACTGTTACTTTCTTAGCTTACGCATGTTTCATGATAAATGTTTTTATGTGATGTATACCCATGCTTTTTTGTTCTTGCTTAATGTAAGTCGCTCTGGATTAAGAGCGTCTGCTAAATGCCTAAATTGTAAATTGTAGGCTGCAACAATGATTTCATAAAGTGTAGTTTAGTTTTGAACAGGCAACTAATGTAGTGATAGATTAATTGAATGGGCCTGAATAGATAGATAGATAGATTTCTTTATTTTTGTGTCATGCACCAAAGGCGCCCAGCCCACATGGGCTAATTGGGCTTACAGGACACACCATATCATTGCATTGAATATTGCATTGTGTACAATAAACAGATATGTTTTGTTGATATTCCCTTTTTTGTTTTTACACAAACAAAACATTCTGCCTTATTTCCCACGCCCTGCATAAAAAGTCTGCCAAAGCGCACACTCGCAATTGCAGCTGGAGGGCGACGCGACACACACACACACACACACAGAGAGCGATGTGTGGATAAATGATTGAGATTTGGGAAATGCGCACGCAAGCACAGAATGCACGGCGTGACAGGATTATATAGGTCACCCGTTTTGGTGTGACACACACGGCTTCCACATTTAGCTTCATACTGGTTGAAAGTGTCCTTCCAAAAATATTTTTTTTGCTCGAAATTCTTATTCACAATGACATTGAGTTGTGGTGTTGTTTTTAGGGTAATTGTTGCATAAGCGCTATTTCGCACTGGAGTCCCGTGAGGCGGGCCATCTCACTCCCCTCCCCTGTGTCTGAAGCAGCTAGCATGGAAGCTATATGGAACCTTTCCCTCCGAGTGCACACAACCATGCCGTTGTCCACGCGTCCATCCGATAGCTTTTAATGTAAATGTCCCATCCACTGAGCAAAAGCGATATAAGCGCCTTATTCATTAATTCGATTCATTTGGGTGTGGGGCTGTGCAGTGCTGTGGGCTTTAAATTGTGACGGAGGCGAGCTGCTGCTGCTGTTCGACTTCGAGTCGCTGTCTATGGAGCAGTATAGAGTAGGCGTGGCGCAGCATTAGAAGGGCGCAGCAAATACGACATTGAGGGGTAGAAACCATCCCGGTCGCGTGGTTGATCTAACGCGTGTGTCACTGTGAAGGACTGGCCCCATTAAGTGAACGTAGTTGGCGTAGTAGACGCCAACATGACGATTCTGACGTAGGCTGTAGAGGTTGAGCAAGAATAGCGTGTTTGAGAAAAGTAATATTTAAACAGTAAATAAGACATTTTTGGCGAATGCAATGTAGTCTATATGTTTTCTGGGAGTGTGGCGAATTTATTTAGCATATAGAGATGTCTGGTAAAAGTGTGGTTTGGTCGGAGAAAGCTGTTGGATAAACGGCCATGTGCTTATGTACCCCTGTCTATTAGGGTAGCAGGATGGGCCTGAATAGATAGATAGATAGATTTCTTTATTTTTGTGTCATGCACCAAAGGCGCCCAGCCCACATGGGCTTACAGGACACACCATATCATTGCATTCAATATTGCATTGTGTACAATAAACAGATATGTTTTGTTGATATTCCCTTTGTTTTTTACACAAACAAAAGATTCTGCCTTATTTCCCAGGCCCTGCATAAAAAGTCTAAACTCAGTAGTGTGCCCTGCACATGTAGTAACGGATGGGTTATAAATTATTATAATACTGTACTGCACTCCTTAGTATTGCACTGTACTGTAATGTTGTCCTCTGTACTGTACTTTACTGTACGTCTTTACTGTACTGTACTGTACTGTTGTTAGTGTTGTTATTGTTGTTTTTCTTATAATGATTATTATTATTATTGTTATTATTATTACATGCATTATTGTTCTGATGTGAGCTTGTTTGTAAATGAGTGAGTTTACAAAGAAGTTTATTGTTATTATTATTATTATTATGATTATTATTATTAGTATTGTTATTGTGATTATTACATGGATTATTGTTGTGATGTGAGCTTGTGGCTGACTGACTATCTAGAAAATGAAAACATGGCACTTCATTTAAAATAGGTTACAGACCCCTGTTATATGCGCTTGTTTTGGGATTATTTTTATAGACCTATTTACTTGTTTCTATGAGACATGGCAACAGCAGCGAAAGGCATCCACGTCTTTCTCTTGTGAAATGCTGAGATTAGAAACGACCATAATTATTTCATTTCTCAACCTTAAAAAATAAATAAAGACATCTCCATAATCCTTGGGAAGTGTGTGTAGCAAAAGTAGTCGGCATTGTCATGGTTGAAAGTATTCATGCAACACTGACGCTGTAAGCTGTGTGATGCTAACGCGCTAACACCGTTAGCATGGTCTGTGTTGGTGAAAGGGAAAAGGATAGATATGAAACTACTGGCCAAAATAAATGTCATAAAAAACACAACACCTAAAATCGGAATGTGATGGTGACCTATTGAGCACAAACAGACAATCATGATTTGCTTGCTGGACCTATAATTAATTTATGTGCATTACATTTCCACCTCGCACATATAAATCAAGCCACAGTGCAGTCAGAGAGTAGTTCACAGGTCACACACAGGAGCAGTGAAAGGGGGAGGGGACTTGGGATGGCAGTGTAGAGTAGGCACGACATTGAGAGGTAGAAACCATCCCGGTCGCGTGGTTGATGTAACGCGTGTGTCACTGTGAAGGACTGGCCCCATTAAGTGAACGTAGTTGGCGTAGTAGACGCCAACATGACGATTCTGACGTAGGCTGTTGAGGTTGAGCAAGAATAGCGTGTTTCAGAAAAGTAATATTTAAACAGTAAAGAAGACATTTTTGGCGAATGCAATGTAGTCTATGTCTTTTGTGGGAGTGTGCAGGTTTTATTTTGCATAGAGAGATGTGTGGTGGAAGTGTGGCTTGGTCGGAGATAGAGCACGAATGAACGGCCAGGTGCTCATGCACCCCTGTCTATTAGGGTAGCAGGATAATAAGGCATTTGAAATGTGTCTGCTCTGTGTTGTCTCGCATGGCCAGACAGCTTTGCATTTCGTTGGTGATGATAGGCCGCGTTATTAAGAGAATAATGAGGTGGTCCCACACACAATTTATTATTTCTTCTTTCTTTTTTTTAAGGGGGGGGGGGGGGCAGAAAAGGAAAATTTGAAGAACTTTTAATCACTGCATCAACAGTAATCAAACTATACACTATAAAAACTGCTCAAACATTTGCCAAATTGTCAAATAATATTAAGGATATAATCCTGATACCATAACTCGTTGAGTAAACTGTGATGGGAAAATATTAATGATGACCAAGGAGAACGATATGCCTCTCCCTGCAGTAGACTAATTCATTCCATATGCCTCCACTTTTTGTAATTACGGTAACAAGCATTTCCTCGAGATTCCTCACAGCATAGCGTTGTTGCTAGGCAGAAACCTTTTTTTATTCACTCTGTGTCAATGTAATCCTGGGCGCTGCACTCCTCAACCTAGGGATAGCAACAGACTGACCTCATGCTTCCTTCTATGCATGAGGAGTCCAAGCTGTTTTCTTTCACCTGACAGGGCGGAGTTTCCCCGGTTGGACGAAACCCGTTATTCCAACCAGTTCCTTTCCCCTCCATCAGGCGCCCCGGGTGGCCAGGGGGAGGCAGTACAGAGACCAGGATTACTGCATGTTTTTTGTGAGGGTACCTACCCTAGGGGACACAGGCCATATTTGTTCCTTTAATGAATGCCCTATTTCACAAGAGTGTCAAGCACTAAAGTAGTGATCTACAAGCTCACGTGATAGCCGCGGCAAATTTAACGCGTTATGAGCTTGTAGATTGACAATCGGAAACAATTTTTTGAAAGACGTGGAAATTGAAAAGTGGTTAAGTGTGTCTGTGGGTTTCATAAATATTCACAGAAAGAAAAGTATTAAGAAGACCTTGAGACTAAATAATTGGATCCATTGGAACACGGTTTGTTTTTTCCATTTCCTGAAAACTAATGCTTTTGGACATACTAGGTTTAGTCATGCAAATGTGTACAAATCTTTTAATATTTTTTTATAGCTCCCAATCTTTGCTTCTGGGGGGTCAAATTATTATTTAAGGGATATTCCGAGGTCCTGACTCTTGTAATGATAAGATGCATAAAAACCTCACATTTCCCTTGCAGTCGGATGGACATATTTGTGTGTATCTTGCACTCAGCAAATGCACTCTCCTGTGAACTGGCCCAGTGTTGTTCCTCTAAGCACTGATTGGATCACTAAAATCTAAGAAAGTGGGTGCTTGTAGATCGGCTGTTTTCCCGGGCAAACGTCTGATTTCTCTTTTGGGTCACAAGCTAAAAAGTTTGGGAACTACTGCTCTAAGGGCCCAAGAAGAAGAAGTGGGTTAGCTAGCTTGACTTGAGTTAGAATTTCATAGCAGTCCTCCTCTGGGACTGCCAGTCACTTCCTGGTCTCATTTCTCCCCGGCTTTTAATTGGCTGATTCATGTAGCCGATATTGACAAGAGTGTCCGGTGACCTGGTTGAAAATGGAAATAACCCACTTAAAACCCCTTATGGGTTGTGTGGGGTCCCTGAGGGCTGCATACTGGTTTTATTCTTTTTGCAGCGCTTGTCGCGATCTGCTATTTTCCTGCAAAAGCTTTCCCCACAATACGGATGCTGGGGTTTAAGTGGTGAAGCTAATTGCGGGCTTCAAATCAAAGACACAAGGCCATATTCACTTAGTATCCTGTTCTTCTCATATGATCGGCAACAGATGGGTATTCTTTTATCAAAATAAGAAACTCACCATCTGAAAGTGATCTACTACTAAATGTTCAATGTATCGTTTGGAGTTTTGACAATTTCACCTTTTCCCAAAGCAGTCTACGTATTTTCCTTCTATAAAGGAGTTGTAGAACTTGTAGTGTACACACACACACACACACACACACACACACACACACACACACCCCAATACATGAGGCTAGTCTATATAAATATTCAGGCAGGTGAATTCATTACTAAAATATCTAGGCTATTACCCCAATGTTCTCTGAGCCTGGATGTGTATCGATAACAGCTTCTCATGAGAACCGTGTGTGTGTGTGTGTGTGTGTGTGTGTGTGTGTGTGTGTGCAGCTCATCGCCTACTACAACGGAACCAACAAGGAGATCGTGTGGTCCCAGACAGAGAAGATCCAGTGGAGCAGTGGGCATCCACCTCTGGACAACCCTCCATGCGTCTTCTCCAGCGACGACCCCTCCTGCAACGACGGTACACGTTCCGTTTCTTCTCCAGAGACAACCTCTCATGCAACGACCGGAGGGCTGTCGCAACCATTTAATACACATCCATTGTGTGTTTTTGCATTAAGCATTGGAACGTTTTGAATATAAATTACATTTGCGTTTGCCGTTTAGGCTTCTTAATAAAAAAGTGCACAGGGCAGATATGACCAATAACTGAAATATACCAAGAAATTACTGGCACTTTTATACATTTTATACTTCAAAAACGTGACACGTTGTAAGCTCGTAGATCAGCTATTTCTGCTTTTTTATGTATGAACATCTTTCAACATGAAACATGATTATGACGAATGACTATTATGACAAAATAATTGCGATTATCTCAAATAATTGCTATTAGACAGTATTGTGTAATAATTGTGACTAGTTACAACCCTAAACAACGGTACATGTTCTGTTTCCGTGTCTCTCGTACATGCCGTAACATTTTAACACGAGGAAGTCGTCTGGGAACAATTACGACATTGAGAGCCAGAGAACTTCCCAATACATAACCACCACAGACTTCGTGTGTGTGTGTGTGTGTGTGTGTGTGTGTGTGTGTGTGTGTGTGTGTGTGTGTGTGTGTGTGTGTGTGTGTGTGTGTGTGTGTGTGTGTGTGTGTGTGTGTGTGTGTGTGTGTGTGTGTGTGTGTGTGTGTGTGTGTGTGTGTGTGTGTGTGTGTGTGTGTGTGTGTGTGTGTGTGTGTGTGTGCACGCGCGCGCGGTGGGGGACTAGTTTACAAGTCACCTTGTTTAAAAAACGCCCTGCAACAAGCCCGTTAGGGAGTGTATGGAACCAAATGGGTTCAGTGAGCTTAAGTCATACCAAACTGGGGGTCCTTGAAATAAAAATACGTTTGCGAAACGTATCTTGCTGTAGCTGCACAGTTGCAGCTGAATTCAGCCTGCTGTCAGATGTTTCACACCGGCTTAAAGTGAAACGAGGTTCAACAGAGGAGCGTACCGCTCACTGCAACTGATGTTTCCTCCATCATTTACAGTCTCGTAAATCAATTTAAACACGATAAGCAATAATGAATGTTATAATGTAGCAACGAAGGCGTTTTTTTCCCCCTCCGTCCACTAAAAATGCAATAACTGTCACGTTCACAGTAAAAGAGAATTACAGGGACGGAATGAAACGGACGATCAAATTAGCATGCGAAGGAATGAGCCAAATTCAGAATACCATCGCAATTACATGCTTTGGAATGGGAGATAACGAGTAGGACAATAAATCTCACTCTTTCTCCATAATCTGACTCCATCTGCAAATCATCTAGTGAGTTATGAGCAGTGGTGTAAAGTAGCCAAGTACATTTACTCAAGTACTGTACTGTATTTTTACTTTACCGGAGTATTTCCCATTTTCAGTACTTTTACTTCTACTCCAACTCCACTACACTATATTTATTTGAAAACTTTAGTTACTTTATACATTAATGATTATACACTTCAGCCCTATATACATTTCGATCATTTGAAAATAGCCAATCTACAAGCTCGATGCTTTGTGAGCATGTAGATCTGCTACAGTATTTTCAACAGATTTTTATACGTTTGAAAACTTGTGAAATGGGACATTCTGCATAATGCGTAATTTCTACTTTTGGTACTCTACTGTAAGTACATTTTGATACCAATACTTTTGTACAGTTACTCAAGTACATTTTGAATACGGGACTTTTACTTGTAACAGTATTTCTACATTGCAGTATTGATACTTTTACATAAGTAGGAAATGTAAGTACTTTTTCCACCACTGGTTATGAGTTGTGCGCGTCGTCGCGTGCTTCAGGCTGGCCAGGAAGTCAAGAATGAAATCACAATCTGAAAGATTTGAATTACCAAGCCCAGCAAATGTACAAGTACAGGAATTGTGGAAAGTATTTATACACATAATTTATAACCCATTTTGACTTGGTGCAACCTATACGTTGTTATACCTTTGAATCCGGGAGCTACCGCTGTGTCTCATTAGTTGTTGTTGTTGTTGTTGTTGTACATGTAGCAAAATAATTATTTTTAAATAAGAATTCTTGGTTTTCAGAAACCTTAGGGTAGGTTTTAGAAGGCGCATTGGCCTCCTCAGCAGGTCTAAATGGGGTAAGGTTAAAGGTATAAAAGTATGGGTAGTAAGTAACGGGTCTACGTGAATGGGATTCATTATATACTGTAAAACGTCTCTCTCTCGGACTGGGAAGTGTTATCTTTTATCAGCTGTAGCTTTTATCAAGTAGCTGTTACCCTTGAGCAGGCAATTCAAAGTGCTTAATAATACACAAAACATTCAGACAATTGAGACAGCACACAAACACATTATAAAAGGGCAAATTAGAATATTGTTCATATAAAACTGAATGAAATTAAAATGCACAATAAATGATTAAAAAAAAGTAAAAGGCAATGGCAAAAACAAAAAGGTTCTTAAAAAAGAACTGAGAGTTGTGTAGCAGACCTGCAGTTCTCTGGGAGTTTGTTCCAGATGTGTGGTGTGTGTGTGTCCATAAAAATGAAACGCTACCTCCCTGTTTAGTTCAGACTCTGGCTTCAAGAAAGCAGACCTGTCCCTGATGACCTGAGAGCGGTCTGGACGGTTCAGAATGTAAGCGGAAGATCAGACATGGATTTTGGCGCTAAACCATTCAATGCTTTAGAATCATTTTTTTCCGTTTTCTTTTTAACAGTTCACGCGTTCCCCGCTATTTAATCCAATATTCTACGTTGCCGTTTTATTACCTTTAGAGAATACGCTGAAGTATTTGCAGCTTTCAACCACGAAAAATGAACAACAATGCGAAACGAAACCACAGTGCACAGCATGTTGTAGTCTAAACAAATGGCCCGTCCACTTGCATTGGGCTCAATTTCCCAGAAGCCCTAGCAGCCCAGAGGATGACTTGATTTCCGGTTTCGTCATAACGCGACGGCCTCGTCACCAGGTCCGGGACAAATCTGTTGTTTCTTTTTAATTATTTTAAAACTGCAAATTACGCACAGTGGAACCCTGGATTAAACAATTTAAAGCCCTGAAAGTTTTAAAGTCAATTCTTTGACAGACAGTGAGGGTGTGTGGAATGATACGATCCGCTTACTCTGTGTTATTAACCACTTACTGTAAAACCCCGTGGTTTAGCGGAGTACCCCAGGGCTCTGTACTGGTATCTTTTCTGTCTTCTGTTAGTGTGGGGAAAACTGAAAATAGCCGATCGACAGTGGTGGAAAGTAACATTTACATGAGTACTTTACTACAGTATGTACCATTTTGAGGTACAGTATTTTGAGAGTATTTCCAATACTTCTACTCCACTACATCTCGGTTCCAAATATTGTACTTTTACTATATGTTTATTTGAAACTTGAGTTACTAGTTACTTTGTTGATTGATAATTATTACAAAATATACATTAACCACTTCAGCCCTATATACATTTTGGCCAGTTGAAAATAGCCGATCTACTATAGCTCGTCAGAGAAAGCAACGAAGGACAGACAAATATTCTTGTATTCTCTGGGCTTAGATTTGTAGTTCGTAGTTTGTAAGGTATAATCGATAGTTAATTCATGTATATTGTAAATGTGATGGTAATGAAAATGCTTACCAAAGTGCGTGGGGGAGAATGGTATTTGATTCGTATGCAAGTGGACACGATTCAGGAAATCGCACTACTGATACTGGCAACTGAGACTGAAGGATTTCACTGACGACATCTGTTAGGCATGCGCAGCAGTAATGCACAGTAACTAAGTACATTTACTTGAGTACTTTTATTTTATCTGTATCTGTACTTTACTTGAGTATTCATATTTTTGAATACATGACTTTCACTCCACCACATTTCAAAGATAAATATTGTACTTTTGACTAGATTTCTAGGAAGACTTATGTAAAATATAGCTAAAATAGTCTATATACAATTTACAATTTAGGCATTTAGCAGACTCTCTTAATCCAGAGCGATGCGTTGCTCACGATGCGTTGTGAGCTTGTAGATCTGCGGTTGTGACTATAGAGGGTATATTTGCACGTGACATCATCATCATACCCGGAAGTTATGCGGGAACGCCTACTGAGTGCATAACGACTTTAAGACACTCACTTTATGCACACGCTTTTGGACATGATGTTATTTCCCCGTTGGTCCTGCAGGTCAGCTGCCTCTCCTGGGGATCGTGGCTCTGGGATCGGGCTTGGCGCTCATCATCTTTGGAATCTCCAGTTTCCTCATTTACAGGTGAGTCTGTTCGGGTCCACACACACAAAGCCCAGCTTGAAACCACTTAAACCCTCTAGAAGACTTAGTAAACCCTAGAACACTAAACCCAGGTGATTTTCACCCAGACGATTATATTTTTGTAATTTTCATCACGTTGTTGATGTCTGAGGTGGGTGGGTCTTTCAGTACCTTCATGATGCTCAGTGACATCATAATGTTGATGTCTGAGGTGGGTGGGTCTTTCAGTACCTTCATGATGCTCAGTGACATCATAATGGTGCCTTCATGATGCTCAGTGACATCATAATGGTACCTTCATGATGCTCAGTGACATCATAATGTTGATGTCTGAGGTGGGTGGGTCTTTCAGTACCTTCATGATGCTCAGTGACATCATAATGTTGATGTCTGAGGTGGGTGGGTCTTTCAGTACCTTCATGATGCTCAGTGACATCATAATGTTGATGTCTGAGGTGGGTGGGTCTTTCAGTACCTTCATGATGCTCAGTGACATCATACAGTAGAAGGTAGGTTTGTTTCCCTGACCCACATCCCTGGTTTTATCTACAGGCAGGTGTTTAGTATTAGTGTCATAGAGAAAAATCCCATACACCCACAATGCATTTTTATTTTTATTTTTTTCACTGGACCATTCTCACATATCCCAGGAATGGATATGTGAATGGATATGACTGGGATATTTTTTTGTGAAAACTCATGATGAAATATTAAAGAAGAGTACCTCAAGTTGCCATGTATTGCTGTACTTCAATATAATTTTATGATAATTTTCTTTTATGGAATATCTTACATTGGGTAAAATATTCCCGTGTTTAGTGATGGTGTGACAAACTCTGGCTCTGGACTTGGACCGCTTTTTTCCTGTCTACACCAGAGAGGGAGCTAGAGAGAGAGAGAGAGAGAGAGCCAGAGAGGGGCTTTTAAGTAAAAATACCCCAACATTGTACTTTAACAGTACTTTCGTAAATGTACCTTCCACCACTGCAGGTGATGTCTTTAAAACGGTGGAGAACTGTGTCAGTTGCCAAGTGAACTCGGATACTGGCCCAGCAACTGAATACTTGAACGGTTATGCTTGTTTAATGACCGTGAGTGTGTGTTCTGTTAACCACTTCAAACCCTCTGTATAGTAGGCATGTAACGACTCACTAGTACACCGTCTCACCATACCATACGATGTTTTGTCTGTCTGTCTGTCTGTATGCCCATCCATTCCTCTGTCCGATATCTCAAAAACAATTGGTTGGAGTAAATGGAAAATGGTTCATTAGATAGCACTTTTATCCAAAGCACTTTACATTTACAGTGCAATACATTTCATCCATTCGTGCGCGCATGCACGCACGCGAACACACGCGAACACACACACACACACACACACACACACACACACACACACACACACACACCAATGGCAGAGGACAGCATGTAATTTACCGACCTGCTAATCGGGAGCAGTTAGGGGGTCAGTGACACGATGACACTTTGACATTAACCCGGGGGGGTTAGAACCATAGACCGTAGAAAGGCGCTGCGTAGCTCAAACACATGCTTTCTGTGGACAAAATAATAGTAGTAAATGACAAATGTTCAGATAGTAAATAGCAAATTATGTTCAGTAAATGGCAAATGTTCAGTTTTTATTCAGTTTTGTTACAGAGTGTAGTGGATAGGATTGGAGATATCTCTAAATCTAATGAGTGGACTGCCATGAAACTTGCCATGAGTGGACTGGCATGAAACTTGCCATGAAGTGGACTGCCATGATTGCACTACCAGTGCAATCATGCTTCCTTGAGAATAAAGTCTACTGATTTGACGGTCTCATGGTCTTATATCTAGCGCCACCCTTAGGCCAAAATGCACTGCCTACTTTATTTTAATTCACTTTACAATCTTTTGCTGCCGTTTGCTAAATGTGTTGATCCTTCAGTGAATGTTCAATATGTGTTGATCCTTCAGTGAATGTTCAATAAACAGTATGGCCCTCTCTCTCCACTCACAAACCACTCTGATCCGTATAGCTAGCACATGGGTTCTCAAAGTGCGGCCCCTCTGGATTCCTTGAGGGGGTTCCAAATGGACCCTTACAGGTCCATTTGTCCACTTTCAGAATTTAAAAAACCACTGATCAGTAGCAGTAATTATGAGGTCTTATAATGATGTTATTCAGTTGAAGTTCTCTGCTGTAGATCTCCATAGACACTCTGTCAACTATTTACTAAAAAGAACGGACTGTTCTTGGCTTTCATTTCTAAAAGCTTCAAATTACATTTTGATAAATGGCACAGATTATGTATTTGTGTTAAATATATTGAGTATGTTCAGTCTTAATTATACAAATAGTTAATCACGAGCACCCCGACCTTCTTAGCTACTGAACGGCTTTCATATTAATGTGTTTGACGCAGAGGGCAAATCCTGCATGTAATATCTAAAATTAATGTTTTCCTCAGTTAGTATTCTCTTGGAGGCAACATTTAAATCAATAAAATAACGAATGCAAAACTAACAACACAAAACAAACATGTTTCGCCATTTATGTAGCGATTTGGAGGCAGACATATTTTGCATGTGCATTTTGTTTTCTTCATAATTCATTCTTGCCACAAAAGATACATTTTTGGAAAAGATTAACACATGAAGATGTCAACCCAATCCGAATGGATTTTAATCAGAGGAATAACTGAAGACAGATGGAGGAGTTGCATGCCAACCTGAGGTAAATCCACTAAACCTTGCATTCAGTGTTTTCAAATCCAATTTCAAACTCAAATAAGCATAAGTTAGTTTAAATAACTGACGCGCGGTCTCACTTCTAACACCGTTCACGCTGCATGTTCTGTTCTGGTTCACAGGAGAAAGGCAAGGAGCTACACCATGGCCAGAGGTACCATCCTAACTAGCTAGTCTGCCTCAGCCCTTGTTTGGTAAGTGTTAAGTATAACATTCATCTGCAAGCCGGAGACCTTTTCAGCGTTCTTTAGCCTGCAACCGAAATGCAATGGCTGTTTTATACTTGGTCGTGTACGCTGTGCCGCGCACCAAAAATAGCCGATCTAAGCTCAGAAGGTGAGCATGTAGATCAGCTATTTCCGGTGTGACACTGCATATAAATCAACCGTAACATTTTAGTCCCTTCCCGGTACCCAGGCTCATGAAAACACTTGTCTTGTGGGAACCCGCCATAAATGCCTGGGATCCATTTTGGGCCCTGGTGACCTCTCAGGGTTAGGTTAACAGGCTCTGCTAATGTGTCTTGCGTGTTTACAAACATTACAAATGTTAGCAGAGGAGACCTCTCTGTGCTGCTGTTGGAGCAAAACTTTGTAACTGTATCTTCTTGACATTATAAAAAAAAAAGATCACATTGGTTTTGTTTTCATAGGATTGTGAAATAACTTCAGAGGTCCTAATCAGTTTATTTTTGTTTCTTTTGTCTATAAATGGTCATTTTAAGTTAAAGCAAAAACATTAAAAAATCTTCCAAATTGGAGGTACGAGGTTATCTTTTTCTGTGACAGTGTTTTCTTTTGGAGTGTGTTTTGTTAAGTAGCTAAAGCTAATATATATCCCTTTCTGTCTTACCAGACTAATAAATGGAGTCGCTGACGGACAATGGCGGAAGACAGAGCTACACCACACAAGTCACACTGTTGACAGACCTCTATACTTAGCACTAGAGCTGTAATGAATGTATGGTAACACTTAACTGAAAGGGCTGGTCTATTAGGCATTGTAATAACACAAATATTGCATTATAATGCACTTATAAGGCTTAATGACACATATTTATAATCACTTATAACTTATAACAAGGATTATGAAGTAGTACACGTGCTGGTCACAACGCATTATGAGCTCATGCAGTGGAACAGTACATTACAACTGCCATAACTTTGTCAGTTATTTGTCTTTGTTATAAGTTGTTGTGAATAATTATAAACATTTATAGTGTGTACATAAGTGTTATGAAACCTATTAAGTGCATTACATTATAAATGTGATTACAATGCATTATAGACCTTTATGTATAGTGTTACCGAAAGTTTAGCATTATGGACATTCTAAACGATAACGGTCCGCTAACCAGGTGATATTAGCAGCAACATGAATCAAGTTGTTATTATGGAAAAGGGTAGGGCTACTGTATGTGTGTGGGGACATATTAGTGCATCACTGGACTGAAAAGTTAGGATAATGTGCTGCAATTGAGCTAAACTACTGCAATTGTAAAAGTGTGTGCAATTTAAAATTCCTGGGGAGAGTATGTAATTCAATAAAAGGCTATTTGGAATGTCTGCTTCTTGCTGCATCTAAGTGTGTCTTTTTTTTGTTTGTTTTAGTTTATTTTCATTTTTCATTTCATTTTCATGTCCACAAGCTATTGGCTAGTTTTATGGCAAAGAGATTTGAGTGTCGATGGTGGGGGGGTGGGAGTCCAGAGCTGATGGGTTATATGCACACACCATTTTAGAAAGAACTTGGGCCCCAATCCCTACTTCCTTCACAGGTGTTACCGATGATACTAATGAAGGCTCTGTTCCATTCTGATCAAACAGAGTCAGGTTGTGCATGTTGGCTCACTGGAAACACTCTGCTACACCAGTGGGTCTCAAAGTGTCCTTGAGTGGGTTCCAAATGGCCCTGTACGGGTGTTTAACTCTGAGAGTGTACAAATGGAACCACATGGACCCGTAAGGGTCCGTTTGGTTCCATTCGTACACTCAGAGTTATGGGGGTCCTCGTGTTAGTTATGGGGGGTCCTCTGCAGTCTGCACACTAAATGGAACAGATCCTTAATTAGTATCATCTGTAACACCTGTGTAGGAAGTAGGAAGAGTTATTCCGTGTGCATAAAGCCCATTCCAGTTGGTCCAGTTCACTATAACGTCCACAGGGTTTAGGATGGTGGTCAAGCCTTACTTATAATGAAGAGTGACTGTGTGGATTGGGAGTCTAGAGGTCTGCTTCCCATCGCTGGTACAGTGAGGTGCAGTGGTGCATTGTACTCAAGTACTGTAAGTTTAAGTACAATTTTGAGATATTTGTACTTTTCTTGAGTATTTCAAATTTCCAATACTTTTACTTCTACTCCACTACATCTCAGAGTCAAATATTGCACTTTTACTCCACTACAGTTATTTGAAAACTTTAGTTACTAGCTACTTTGTAGATTTTGATTATTATTACAAAACATACATTAATTAAGAACTTCGCCTATATATATTTAAAAAATAGCCGATCCACAAGCTCACAATGAAGATCTGCTGTTTTAAAAAATTGTTTATACATTTGAAAACTTGAAATGGAATGTCCCATTTCAAGTATGAGCACAATGATGTATAATGAGTACTTTTACTTTTGGTACTTCAAGTACATTTTGATGGCAATGTTCTTGTAATGATTTTTAGTAAATTTTGATTACAGGACTTTTACTTGTAACAGAGTATTTCTGCATGGCAGTGTACTTCAAGTACATTTTGATGGCAATGTTCTTGTAATGATTTTTTGGTAAATTTTGATTACAGGACTTTTACTTGTAAAAGAGTATTTCTGAATGGCAGTATTGATACTTTGAATTAAGTAATGAAGTAAGAACTTTCCCACCACTGTGAGGTGTAAACCGGGCCGTAGTGTGTGAGGGTACACTGAGCAGAGAGAGAGGTAGGCTCTGTTGTTTTAATGGAGGGGTTGGTCCAACCAGAGGTATTCACATATGGGATTTATGAAACAATAGCCCTAGTGTGGAGCCCCACACTTTAACTCCTCTGCAGGCTGCCAGGCCTCTCTAAACAAGGGTCTTTAAATAGCAAAATACCTTTTTTCTTTCGTGGAGGGAGGAGAGAAGGGGGAGGGGTACTGGTGGCTTAATGGTGTTTCCTGCCTGCTCATATAGGTTAGCTACAAGCAGTGTTTCCCAAATAATCGGTCGGGGACCCACTTTTTGAGCCACGGAGCGAGTCGCGAGTAAATATCCGATCTTTCACTATTACATAAATAGTGCTTAAGTGGTTCTTTCATAGTGTATTTTTGTACTTCTGACTTCTGTGCACCGACTTCATCTTTGGTTCTCTGCCGAAACGAAGTTAGCCAACCAACAGACTAGTCTACATGTGCCACTCCCCCATGATGATGTGACATTTCCATTCTATAGTGGAGCGCATCCAGAAACACAACAAGCCCCGACGCCAAAACCAGGATTATTCAGAGACCCTGCGATAGTTTTCAGACTAAAAAGGAAAAACAAAGCGAGAAAGAAGTTGCTTCTGGGGCCAACTAGGGTGGTTGGGCTGAAGGGCGAAGCGCAGCGATAATGCAAACGCTGCAATAAGTTCCCCAAGTCTGGAAGTGTTTTACACCTTTCAGAAGGATTGGAATGTGTGGGCTCTGCTGTTTTTTCATTAAAAGAAAAGCAAAAAAAGGTAACCTGTTTCAACTCCAAAGTGACCCCCTCAAAATGTCTCACTTTTCCCCAAACTTTTGACCATGCTCGAAAAGATGCCACGGTTCAATTCTTAGAAGCCGTTTTGCTGTAAATTGGCGAATGACGTGAAACAATGGCCCCTCTTGAGAGCACTGCCAGATGTGTTAATTCACTAGGAAGAGCTTTCTTCTTTTTTTGCTTCGTGTCTGCCAATTTAGTCTGGCTGTTTTAAAAATAACGTTAAAAAACATGTCAGAGCTGTCGCCGACATACATATTCTAACCTGACTTATTAAACCTGGCTGTTACATTCTGGTATGCACTGTAGGTATTTGTTTTTAAGCGCTCGTTTGAAGAGGCCCATTCTTCAGTACAGTATTATGTCAATATCAATCTTCAGGCTAATAGTTGAACCACTGTTCATTAAATATAGCACGCAGATGAGTTACAGATACAGTACTTACTGTAAGAACCCTCTAACCACTGGTGTTCCTGGATGTCAAAATAATTGTATTGATTGATATAAAAGTTTTTATTGACGGAGCGTATATCGTCTGTCGGGTGGAAACCAGAAGTCCAAAACTGTTACTGTACTTTTGATTGATGGCAGATCTGCAAGCTCAAAACGTGTCGCTTTGCGCCACTTTTCGAGACGCTTTTCTGCTACTGTTAGACGATGCTTTTGTGTGACGCTGTAGTGTTATCAAGAAGGACGTTAACCCATTCTGACCTGAGATCAGATTCATACGAGGTTTTCCACTGGACAACACACTGGTCTGATGAACCCATTCTGACCTGAGATCAGATTCTAAAAATGTCAGTCGCTCTTCGATTTTTCAAAAAATAGCAGACCTACAAGCTCGTATCGCGCCACTCGGTGGCGCGATATGAGCTTGTAGATCTGCTATTTTTCAATAGCTAAAGCATAACATGATGCCAACACCAAAATGGGTGCCCGGTCAGAATGGGTTAATGTACGGAAAAAACAAACGCAAGAAGTTGGAATATAGCGAGAGGAGGTTTCTGTCCAACAGCAATGATATACATGACAATATATCAGAGGTTAAAACACCATTGGTCCATCAGTTTGCGAGATGATCTCCGGACACACAAACAGACACGAACAGACCCTCTTATAGGCCGCTACAGTAAGCTAGACTGCCGCAGAGCAACGCTGTAAAAAGTTACAAAGTGACAGAATGCAAATATAGCAACTGAGATTCAAACTGGTAGGCATGAATTGTCTGAAACCAGTGGTTCTCAAACTAGGGACTAGGGACGGTTCAGGGGGATCCCCAGCTAAATGATTTATAGTTAGGAACCAAATGGAACCTTATGGGACTGTAACTCCTTGAGAGAATGTGCAAATGGAACCAAATGGACCCATACGGCTCCATCTGGTCACTCTCAGAGTTATGGGGGTCCGTGACTCTACTGCATTCCAACCACTCGTCCTAAAAACCATGAAAAATGTGCCCTTAACCAAGGCATCAGTTTTTGTGCTTGTTTGTTGTGTTTTGTTTCATATTTCTGTGCTGTCCGTCTGTGGATTTGACTGATTGCTTTTCCTTCTGCAGGAAACTGAAACTGGAGAAAGAGCTGGCTGGAATGCTGTGGAGGATCCGATGGGAGGATCTTCAGTTCGAGAGCCCCAACAAGTACTACAAAAAGGCCGGCAGTCGGCTGACCCTCTCCCAGGTACTGTTATACTGTAGTTACTGTATAGTCTGACCCTCTCCCAGGTACTGTTATACTGTAGTTACTGTATAGTCTGACCCTCTCCCAGGTACTGTTATACTGTAGTTACTGTAGTCTGACCCTCTCCCAGGTACTGTTATACTGTAGTTACTGTAGTCTGACCCTCTCCCAGGTACTGTTATACTGTAGTTACTGTATAGTCTGACCCTCTCCCAGGTACTGTTTTACTGTAGTTACTGTAGTCTGACCCTCTCCCAGGTACTGTTTTACTGTAGTTACTGTAGTCTGACCCTCTCCCAGGTACTGTTATACTGTAGTTACTGTAGGGCTGACCCTCTCCCAGGTACTGTTATACTGTAGTTACTGTAGTCTGACCCTCTCCCAGGTACTGTTATACTGTAGTTACTGTAGGGCTGACCCTCTCCCAGGTACTGTTTTACTGTAGTTACTGTAGGTCTGACCCTCTCCCAGGTACTGTTATACTGTAGTTACTGTATAGTCTGACCCTCTCCCAGGTACTGTTATACTGTAGTTACTGTAGGGCTGACCCTCTCCCAGGTACTGTTATACTGTAGTTACTGTAGTCTGACCCTCTCCCAGGTACTGTTATACTGTAGTTACTGTAGGGCTGACCCTCTCCCAGGTACTGTTTTACTGTAGTTACTGTAGTCTGACCCTCTCCCAGGTACTGTTATACTGTAGTTACTGTATAGTCTGACCCTCTCCCAGGTACTGTTATACTGTAGTTACTGTATAGTCTGACCCTCTCCCAGTTACTGTTATACTGTAGTTACTGTAGGGCTGACCCTCTCCCAGGTACTGTTATACTGTAGTTACTGTAGGGCTGACCCTCTCCCAGGTACTGTTATACTGTAGTTACTGTAGTCTGACCCTCTCCCAGGTACTGTTATACTGTAGTTACTGTATAGTCTGACCCTCTCCCAGGTACTGTTATACTGTAGTTACTGTAGGGCTGACCCTCTCCCAGGTACTGTTATACTGTAGTTACTGTAGTCTGACCCTCTCCCAGGTACTGTTATACTGTAGTTACTGTAGTCTGACCCTCTCCCAGGTACTGTTATACTGTAGTTACTGTAGGGCTGACCCTCTCCCAGGTACTGTTATACTGTAGTTACTGTAGTCTTCTGGCCTAATCTCATTTAGGCTTCATTTATACTTAACCACTTACACCCCATATGGTTTCCCATGGAGTCCCTCTGGGCGCTATAGTAGTGTCTTGTCTTTTTTCTGTTATTGTGGGGAAAGGTTTAGCTGAAAATAGCAGATCGACAAGCAATGCGACGCGCTGCTATTCCCGCTTTCCCAACAACACGGACGCTGGGCTTTAATTTGTTCATCTATAACTAATTGATACACGCTGTTAGATTAAATATCAGTTCATTTCAACATAATATTGTAGGGACTAAATTACACTTTAGTTTAGCATTTTAAAGTTTATTTAATTTGGTTGTTATGTTAGCATTTGTGTGTGTTCAGGGTTTAAGAAAAGGCATCTAAATTTCTATTAGAAACACTAAATGTTACGGCTCCATTTTGATTACTGGTCAGTGGTCATTCAGAGTGATCTCATGATGTGTTGGCAGCCCACGGACGTTTCTACACAATTCTGAGCTTAATATCGCCTTTTTTCCACAGTAGTGCTGGCAAAGCCTCAAGCTTGCGATTAAGAAGCTGTTGTTTTTCTGGCAGTTTGCGATGCCATCTCTGCCAGTGGGAAAGACTGGGTACTGGGTAAAGACTCTCATTGCAGTGCCAGTACCATGGGTCCCATTCATACTCAAGTACCAGGAGTACTGTATCTGTGTTTCTGGTTCCTCCTGTGATGCGATTGATTGATTGAGTGATCATTGATCATTAATTGTTGAAAGACTTCCCAGTGGTCTGTGGAAGGTGACTGTCTTTGTGGTGGGACTCGAGTCACATATTATGATGTGATTGTTAGTATAAGCCACAGTCTGGCAGTGATCCCTAAATATACCCCATCACTTTCTAAAAGTATCAAGTTCTGTTGTTCCAGGACTAATGCTTCTCACACACACGCACGCACGCACGTACACACGCACACTCACTGAGTTTGTATTACTAGACTTGTGAGCATAATTTTAGGACGGGGCTGTTTTATATAATTATTTTTTAACTCTAACCCTAAAGCCTCAATTGTACTTAGTTGTGGTGTTGCGCACCGATGATGATAGCTGATCTTCAAGCCCACTTGCAGATGAGCTACTAGCTAGGTATAAATCAGGCATAACTCCCAGCTGTAACCCCAAAATATATCTAACCTCTTAAATAATATCTAATCCTAACCCCAAGCCTATGTCTATCGCTCACATTCTACCATACCTGTGGGGATATTTGGCCCTCACAAGTATAGCCTAGTAACTTTATGCACGCACGCATGCACACAGACACACGTGCGTGCGCGCACACACACACACACACACACACACACACACACACACACACACACACACACACACACACACACACACACACACACACACACACACACACACACACACACACACACACACACACAGAGAGAGAGCCAGTGCACATGTGCAAGCATTCATGCATGCACACACGTGCAAGCGTTCATGGCAGCACATGCGCACACCTTTTTCATTACTGGTTTTCAGCCCAGTTCCTGCATGATAACACTGTGGAAAACACGGTCCTTCTCCAGGCCCTGTATGTAGTTTCCAGCCTGCCATGTGTTGGCAGTATCTGCAGGAGTGTTCATTTCGTCAACTAAAACTAAATAAAGTAAGTCTTATTTAGGCAAAACCTAAATAAGAAATGAGCTATGATGACTAAAACTATGGCAAAACAATTTTTGATTAGCATTTTTCACTGGCAAAAACGAAATAAAAACAAACTGACTAAAACTATGACGAGAAATCGACTGGCAAAAACAAAATAAAAACTAAGCAATGATGACTTAAACTTTGACTAAATATATATTGACAATTTCGTCAACAAATGTTAGGCAGGGACTAGTGGAGAAATCACGCTCTACACTGATTCATATTTATATACGCAGTATTCTATGAACTAATCATGTTCGTGGCCACGGACAGTCGGACACCCATCTGAAAATATTATGTGCCAGCCTGCCAGGGACCCCCGAAGAGAAGATTTGTGGAAAAGACAATCGGAATTATTCAAAAATGTAAACACGTTTTGATATTTTTCAAAAATCGTCAAATAAAATCTTCCTATGCACAAGTGCATAGGAAATCTTGGAGCGCAGCTCCCATTGGTCAGCATTAAAAAAAGGGAGGGACAGGTGAGAAAAGAAACACAGAGCATACAATCCTAGAATAAATAAGTGCTTCATAATCTACCTAGAAACATTACATATTCAGTTAATCTATTATGATGGAATAAATAAGTACAGTGCTTCATAATCTGCCTAAGATGCACAAGCTTGCAGAGCTGTGAGCTTGTGCATCTGATATGGTTGAATAGCCAACGTATAAATGCATAAAGTCCCCACCAAGGACCTCTGGGTCCCCGGGACCCCACTTTGACAACCAGTGAACTACTGACCCTCCCTCTGCATGCAGTGGGCGCGCTCCATTTCTATTCACACTGTGCCCTGCAGACGTCTGTCCAAGGTTTGGAGTTTAACAATATATGGAAAGAAGACATTTTCTCAAACGTAGGTGGAAATAAATACAAGCCAGCCCGCCGCCCACGAATGAAGCTCATCCTCGCTGTGTCTGGCAGAAACCTTGTATCTCCATATTTCATATTTTGTATACAGTATATCCATCATTTGTTTTCTTTATTCTTTTTTTATCATAAATTAATTTCATTAATCACTTGAAAAATGGACCCGAGTTACATCTGCACTTGGTCTGCTGTTGTCCCCCGTATAGGGGAGCTGGGGTTCAAGTAGTTAATTAACGCTGTCGTGCAAAAGTAGGGACAACAGTCACAGCATTAATGGTGGGTAGGAAAATCATTAAGGAATGGAAGTCTGAGGATTTGCCTCCAGCACATGTATGGTTCACTCAGCTTGGTATTGTTGTGGCTGCTTTGGAGAGGTTATCCTTTAAGATGAATAATCAGTTGGATAAATATGATTCAAAGTGGAATGTGTTCCTCAGTCATGTTGCAGGTCCTTGATGTGATCCATGGTCGGGCAATGCCTGTACTGTATTGTACTGTATTATACATATGATACGGTTGATGATGTTGCGTGTTTGGCCATGTAAACTAATTTAAACTTTTAATTTGATTTATTTGTATTTGTATTAAAACAACAGTCGATCGATCGCCTCACAACGGATCGCGTTGCAATGTGTTTTGAGCTTGTAGATCGGCAATTTTGAAAGTTCCCTAAAAT